>NC_091127.1:23992890-24247890 GCF_040183065.1 Periplaneta americana | reverse complement strand
TCGTACAGAATGGGAAGAGAAATTTATTCGCTGTTCTGTCGGAGAAAAATGTAATATGTTGCTTTGCTCAACGGTTCAATTAGTAATAGTAGTATATAGAAGCGACATTACTCTGAATAGGCCTACATAGACATAGCAGGTGTTTATTTATTATTTATTTATTTATTTATTTATTTATTTACTTAGTTACTTATTCATTTATTTACTTACTTAGTTACTTATTATTTATTTATTTATTTACTTACGTACTTATTTATTTATTTATTTATTTATTTATTTATTTATTTATTTATTTATTTATTTATTTATTTATTTATTTACTTAGTTACTTATTATTTATTCATTTGTTTACTTATTTATTTATTTATTTATTTATTTATTTATTTATTTATTTATTTGCTATTCTACAGTCAAGTTCATTAATATGTATCTGATATGTTATTTTCATAACTTATATTATTTAAGGAGATTTTGACAGTTCGGTATGCAGCTAGATGAAATTTATTGTCCGATATGTCTAGCACATAGCACTGTTTGCATTAGCTGTTTATTTTTTTATTTTATTGGGTTATTTTACGACGCTGTATCAACATCTAGGTTATTTGGCGTCTGAATGATATGAAGGTGATAATGCCGGTGAAATGAGTCCGGGGTCCAGCACCGAAAGTTACCCAGCATTTGCATTAGCTGTTATAGCTAATCATATCTCGAAAACTAGACTCTTTCTGTATGTAGAAATTTATAGAGAAGTTTATTATTTCAAATGAAACTTATGGGGGAACAATAGTTGTGAAAATCCATTATCACTTTTTGAGCCATCCTTCTTAGAGCGAAAGTGTAACAGTTCTTTCAAAGTAGGTAAATAAATAAATAAATAAGTAAATAAGTAATTAAATAAAGAAATAAGTGAATAAATAAGTAAATAAAGAAATAAGTAAATAAATCAGTAAATAAATAAGTAAATAAAGAAATAAGTAAATAGATAAACAAGTAAATAGATAAATAAGTAAATAATTAAATAAAGAAATAAGTAAATAAATAAATAATTAAATAAATAAATAAATACAGATGTAAATAAATAATTAATAAGTGAATAAAGAAATAAGTAAATAAATAAATAAGTAAATAAAGAAGTAAGTGAATAAATAAATAAATAAATAAATAGGTAAATAAATAAATAAATAAATAAATAAGTAAATAAGTAATTAAATAAAGAAATAAGTGAATAAATAAGTAAATAAAGAAATAAGTAAATAAATCAGTAAATAAATAAGTAAATAAAGAAATAAGTAAATAGATAAACAAGTAAATAGATAAATAAGTAAATAGATAAGTAAATAATTAAATAAAGAAATAAGTAAATAAATAAATAATTAAATAAATAAATGAATACAGATATAAATAAATAATTAATAAGTGAATAAAGAAATAAGTAAATAAATAAATAAGTAAATAAAGAAGTAAGTGAATAAATAAATAAATAAATAAATAAATTACTGAAAGCGCAGGTACACAATTTTTGATTTCCGAAATTAATTTGGGGATGGGAAGGGGTTGAGATGGGAGGAGAGGAGATAGAGCCACATAATAATAATTTTGATTGCAGTTCCTGATAGATACGATTCGGATTTATACTCTGAGCTGCGCGTGCTCATGAGGCCTGAGGAACGGAAGTTCCCTGCGATTTGAATGTCCTTGCTTCACCTGCCCATTTTGAAATAAACGCGAGCAGATTTGAGCGAGGAGAGCTTTAAGCTTGGAAATTATTCATCGGTATATTGCGGCATGTCGTCATTTCCAGAGCGTGACCACGAACTGCCATTAAAATCATAGCCGCACGGTTTTGCGGTGTTACACACACGTGCACGAAAATATGACTTTCATCTAAACCGTCGAAATCACATCCACGACCACCGCCATCCTGGACTCTTTGAGGTGTGTCCAGGATAGAAGCTTTCCATTACAGGGCTTATCTCTCTATCCTGGAGTATTCGTCGTTAAGCAGTGAGAGCTTTATCGGTCTGTTTTTATGGAAGAACCATGAATACTCTGTCCAAATTCAACTTTATGGGCCACAAATGGATCAACCGTGGCATAATCATCTAATGGCGCTCGCTCTCATCAAAGGAGAAGTTTCGATGCTGTCCTAAAGCTGTGATGTTTGTGGTGGAGAAGGAGACTGGCGTAAATTTCCTCTCGGCATTTCAAATTTTATCTTAAACTTTAAGGATCTGTATGTGTCTTTTAATAACATTCGTAAAGGCGGAATAGACCAAAGGCACGAATGTTGGAAGTAGATGATGATGATGATGATGATGATGTTGATTATGAAATAACTAATGATATTAACTAATAAATAGATAGATAGATAGATAAGTGCATTTATTGATGCATAATAAATTATACAAACTCATGTACAGAAGATCCTTTGCACGAGCTCATACGGCCATTCGTGCTGTAACTATGCACAGTTTGAATCTTCAAAACGAAAATAATGCCTACTAATAATAAAATAGTGAAACAACAGTTCTTATTATTATTACTACCGTTATCATTGATTACCACTATTATAACTAATCTAACTTTATACCAAACTTCACAAAAATAATGCAAATAAAATAGAAGGGAGATATGAAAAACAGACACGCACAGTGTCACACACACACACACACACACACACACACACACACACACACACACATATATATATATATATATATATATATATATATACAGTATAAACAATCCAGTTTCTTGTTGAAGCTGCACCAAATAATCCAAATAATAGATATAAAGGTAATACAGTATATAAATAAAAACACACACACGCAATAAAATACAAAAGACACAGTAAAAAAAAAAAAAAAAAAAAACATTGTCCCCTAATTCTATCATTTGCTCAATGTTAATATTACTTATTGCAACACTAATAAATCTTTCCCTTATCCCTCGGCTCCCTCCCCCTCGGCCAATTCCACCCTCAACTGTCGAACTTTTGCCAAAAATTTTCCCACACTGTCATAGGATATAACTTTATTTAATATAGCGTATGTCGCCAAGTGCCCCCTGCTAGATGTAATGAAGGACTCTGGCAGGAATCGTTTCCTCAGAGCTTCTGTGGCTTCACACTCCAACAAAATGTGGTGTGATGTCTCGCCTCTACCGCAAAGAGGACATATTCTCGCCCCCTCTTCGTTGACGATTTTAAGTGCCCTCCAGGTTCCTAGACGGAACCAGATTAAACCCAGTCTACCATCTTTGCTACCTCCATAGAGATATAGTTCGGCCCCCCAATAACTAATAAATAACAGTACTGTTATGGTGACTGCGAGGTTCAAACTAAAACTGTCTTCCTGGGCATCTGAAATATTTACAGAAAAGCACGACAAATAATCACATGAAATTAAAATGTATATGATATTCTAGACCTATCACGTCAGAGGTGAAACAACATAAAGCGGCAAAACATTGTCAATTTACTACCCGCATAATGGTTAATTGATTGGAATAGGGTACTGCGAAAGTACGTCGTTATTTTATTTATTTTTGGTACAAGTAACAGCCATGTATTGTGGGTCCCATCAGCACGGCATGGCGCGTCCTCAGGTTGCGGATAGAGGAGATGGCCTCCAGATATGGAGGGTAGCTGCGAATATATTGAATAAGCAGTCGCGGACAGCCGATGAGGGGTGGTCCTCCAGCTTGGGGGTTGGGCGAAGGGCTAACAACCCATCACCGTAAAAACAGCTTGTTACGAAACCTAACAGTAAGCCTCAGAATGGGACTGATTCTCCGGCACGACCACAGCAAAGGAGAGATTAAGGGTGTTTGAGAATAAGGTTCTTAGGAAAATATTTGGGGCTAAGAGGGATGAAGTTACAGGAGAATGGAGAAAGTTACACAACGCAGAGCTGCACGCATTGTATTCTTCACATAATTAGGAACATAAAATCCCGACGTTTGAGATGGGCAGGACATGTAGCACGTACGGGCGAATCCAGAAATGCATAGAGTGTTAGTTGGGAGGCGGGAGGGAAAAAGACCTTTGGGGAGGCCGAGACGTAGGTGGGAAGATAATATTAAAATGGATTTGAGGGAGGTGGGATATGATGGTAGAGACTGGATTAATCTTGTTCAGGATAGGGACCAATGGCGGGCTTATGTGAGGGCGGCAATGAACCTCCGGGTTCCTTAAAAGCCAGTAAGTAAGTAAGTAAGTACAAGTAACATATCTTTAAGTATTTATTTATTTATTTTCCCTTATACCATCAATAAAAACACGTATGCTTTCAATTTTTTTAAGTTATAAGTGGCTGTATGCAAGTACTGTTCTCCAACCAGGAGATAAACCGTGAAAGGAATGTGCTTACTATTGCCTCATCTATTGGAGCGAAGTAGACATATAATATTACCGTTATAACGTCAGTTTAAAAAACATGCGCTCTCCTGCATTTGTTATTTCCTGTATGGAGAGATTAGAAGACCAGGAGATTAACAGTGATCTAATTTTGTAACTAGGGTAGTATAAACATGTGTGTATCAATGTTATTGTTTGTGCTGTGACAGCGAGCCAATAGAGATATGAGTACCCACGTGTGTGACCGTGTGACATCTTATGACATCAACATTCATTCACAGCATTACTCCCTTTCGTCCACACCTGTGGAGTAACGGCTAGTGCGTCTGGCCGCGAAACCAGGTGGCCCGAGTTCGATTCCCGGTCGGGGCAAGTTACCTGGTTGAGGTTTTTCCGGGGTTTTCCCTCAACCCAATATGAGCAAATGCTGGGTAACTTTCGGTGCTGGACCCCGGACTCATTTCACAGTCATCGTCACCTTCATATTGTGACAGCCACCTCGAGACTCGAACACGCGTCCCGCAAGAGAGCAGGTCGCGCGTGAGTCGACACGGGCTCCACGGAGTACTGGGGGACGGCGCGCGGCGTGGAGAGGAGAGAGGAGGTTGCGACACGCTGTTCCGCGGCAGAGAGGGGAAAGTAAAGCAGCTGGTGACTGAGGAGAAAGATCCAGAGAAGTCTGGATATCCGTTATCTTCTAGGCATCTCTCGACCGACCGCGAACTCTCCAGAAACTATGGCTTAGTTATAAATACAGCGCGCAAGTGAACGCCAGTCAGTCAGTAAGCCAGTGTTGTTAGTAGATTTGGACAGTAAGCGAGTTAGTCTTGTGTAGCAGTGAAGCCAGCTTCGAGACCAGAGCGCGACTTGAGTTGTGTCCGTAACTGTGGAGCCTGAAGCCCGGAGTTCGAGTGCAGTGGACCGCAGTTGGGGGACCTGAGTTCGAAGTTCAGCGGATCGTCTCTGAAGGTCTGGGGTTCGAGATTCTGTGAACGCGGGTGACTGAGCTAGAAGAACTAGCCAAGACAAACGAGCGGTGAACTGAGAACTGACAGTTCTGTGTTGTAAATAGTGTTTTGTGAATATTAGTTAAGATTAACAGTTCATTGTTGTAATAGTCCAAGTAAATTGTTATTGTCGTCTGTGTTACTGTGTGGAGAGCAAATCCTATTGTTGAGATAATAAAATTACATTGTTGTTTAGTAGAAAATTTACAATATCATTCAGACGCTAAATAACCTGAGATGTTGATACAGCGTCGTAAAATAACCTAAAAAAATACTCCCTTTCGTCTCATCCGGCAGAGACTTTCTCGTGGTTGGAGCACAGTACTTGCGCGGTATTCTGGAACTCACATAAAATACCATTTCGGATTCCGTAATAAATTACGTACATCAAAACAACTGAATCTTGATCATATGCACTTAGTTTGTATCAATTAATGTCGAAAATGTACATGTAACAACGAAATCAAAGCACTAAAACGTCAAACGTCATTCCTTTACTTCGCCTCCACTCAGCGTTGCCAAACCTACCCATGCTCGGGCTTGTAACTGAAGATAATAATAATAATAATAATAATAATAATAATAATAATAATAATAATAATTTATTTTAGCTGGCAGATGGCTCTGACAGTCATATAGATATCATGTAATCCCTGCCACTTTTTCTTTTATTCCTTACAGACGTTATACGAAGTAACTAGGTTATATTTAGCGTTTATACAGGGACATCATTTTATTTTTACTTGCATTTTTATTGTACCTGCATTTCTGAATGTACTTCACTCCCACCTCTTCACTAATGTCCTTGCTCCCGTCAGACACACAAACTTACGGCCGCTGTTGCATTCAAAGTCTTCAAGCAGTGAAGTAAACACTGCAGTGTATAGTGTGTTTCAGAAATATGGTTGCGTTTTCTATAGAAGGAAGAACCTATATTAATAATATTGTACTAAAAAATTATATTCAAGAAATGATAAATTCAATTTCAGAGAATATGCTTCAAAATGATTTTAATAATATGCGTAAAGAATTGAAGCCTGCATTGTAATGAACGGCAACCATTTTCAGCAACTTTTTTAAAAATTCAGATTAGCTTATTTTCAATTGAGGTGGCTAGAAGCAAAGGAATGCTAGTGACATTTGTAATAACATGAGTTAAGTGCATCCAGTGTAAGCTAAAGTATCTAAAATTTTAGTGGCAAAGGGATATTTTAATCTCATCGCATATTAAAATTTAAATAAAAATTTCACCGGTTTTACGAAAGCTTAAATATTTAAACCCCATTTTCTCAAAAGTAACTTAAGTGCACTTACAGCCCTTTACTTATGACCCCCTCAATTTAAATGCACTCTGTATATTGTATGTTAACATCAATAATTACTATGCTAAATAAAGTAGACGTTACAAAATGAACATAGCCGCCTGAAAAGTTGCGTTTTTGAAAAAAAAAATGTTACTACTCTACTGTATTTTGATAAATTCCATAAAAGTGATGATCAAACTGAAAATCGTAATATCGTATTTCCCTACAACATAAATGGATACACTACTTTTCTCTCCTCCTATACCTAGTAAAATGATTTGTTTACATATTGCACTAGTAACATCAAACTCCTGTAATGGAAGGGGGGAACAGTGTTTCCGAGTGTAGCCAGGTTAATGTTAAAAATGTTGGTAAAAATAAAGTGATGTCCCTGTAGAATTGGTGATAGCGAGATGGTGTTTGGCGATTACCTCAAATTTGCCGTACAGTTGGGATAACCTTGGAAACAAACGCAATCAGATAATGAGTCCAAGCAGGAACCCAATCCACGGCAGAACGCAGTTTCGGATCTCTGTCTATTTAATTACGTTATTTTACACAGAATAATATTCAGTATACTTCTAAATTTAAAACTAGTTTTGATTGTGCATACTCCTGAAGTCTAGTAAAAGGAATTCGCATATACAGAAATGATTAGTAAGACCTCGCAGACGCGATGGAGAAGCCAAAGTAAAATCCAGTTGTTCGCAGCGGTGGTTGTGACATCCGCTCGAGATGCCGCAGTCTGATATCGGACTGCCCAATAAAGTAATCGGCGAGTCTAATACCGTAGCAATTACGGAGTGCAGCTACATCAGATCTGAATAATCGTACCGATGTGGAAGCTTGGCCTAGAGAACGACTTGCTTGGTAATTAATGTGCTTGGTATTGTGTGCTGCGATATCAGATCGCAGTCTGTTAATGTTCCTCATATACCGCGTGCTCCAGTAACCTCTCAAATCCATCTGAATTATGCAGAGTTTAAGTATTATTTTTACGTATTTATTTATATATATATATATATTTATTTGTTTATTTATTTATTTACCTATTTATTGATCTATTTATTTATTTTTCTACTTATTTATCTGCTTTCTTAATTATCTATTTATTTACTTATCTTTTTATTTATCTCTTTATTTACCTATTTATTATTTACTTATTTATTTATCCATTTATTTATCCATTTATTTGTCTATTTATTTATTTATTTGTCTATTTATCTATTTATTTATTTACTTATTAACTTACTTATTCATCCATTCATTCATTCATTCATTCATCCATTGATTGATTTAATTATTTATTTATTTTTATGTATTTATTTATTTATTCATTTATTTATATATTTATTTATTCATTTATTTATGTATTTATTTATTATTTACTTCTTTATTCATCTACTTATTTATTTATCTAATTATTTCTTTATCTATTTACTTATTTATCTGTTTATTTAGCTATTTATTTATCTGTTTATTTAGCTATTTATTTATCTGTTTATTTAACTATTTATTTATTTACCTATTTATTTATCTATTTATTTATCTATTTATTTATCCATATATTTTTATCTACTCATTTATTTATCTATTTGCCTATTTATTTATTTACATATTTATTTACTTGCTTAATTATTTACATATTTACTTACTTATTTATTCATTTATTTATTCATTAATTCATCCATGTATTTATTTATTTATTTATTTATTTATTTATTTATTTATTTATTTATTTATTTATTTATTTATTTATTCATTTATTTATTAACTCATTTATTTATGGGTTGTAAGGGATACTGAAGTGTATTCCATAAACTCTCCTACCGAAATCCCACTCTCAGCTACCCGTGATGCAACCTTTTATTACAAATAAGCCTCTGGAGACCGAATCAGAGCGGTATAATATCATATATGGAGGAAAAACTAATATATATATATAGACATAACCTGCCTAGAGACTTTAAAGTTAGCAGCCCTACCACTAGACTTGCTCCCGATGTTGGCTAGAACCCGATCGAGATGACTTCTATTGCATTGAAGGCTCAAAAAAATAACAAGACGGAATTTTAACGTTGATACGTTAGCCCGTCCTATATTATCGTATTGATGTGAAGTATGGACCATCAGAGCACGAGATGCTTCGAGAATCACAGCGGCAGAAATGCGCTTCATGAGAAGAATATTGCAGGTTATACCAGATGGAATCTTAAAAAGAATAATGACATTCTAGATCTAAAACAAGTGAATACGGAATCCATCCTTACTTATCTAAAAAGCAGAGACAAAACTGGCAGAACCATGTTAATAGAATTATTTATTTATTTATCTATCTATCTATCTATCTATCTATCTATCTATCTATCTATCTATCTATCTATCTATCTATCTATCTATCTATCTATCTATCTATCTATCTATCTATCTATCTATCTATCTATCTATCTATCTATCTATCTATTTATTTATTCATTCATTCATTCATTTATTTTTTTATCAAACATTTTCCTGCAATGTGTGCAGTTGTCAGTTTATAACCCTGTGAAGTGTTTCACGGGAACATCCTTCAGAAACGTAATTATTGTTCGTCATTATTATGCTAGGTACAATATTTTTGCTTTGGTGTTTCACCTGTATTGCACTTTAATCAGTAGATCCTTATATTTCAAGAATTTCTCACTCCATATTTCTTATTATAACGCTTCTGGCTGGTAGAACGGCATCTGTAATTAAGAACATCCCACTTCTATCTCTCATTACCTTACCAGGTTTATTGGATACCATGACTGTATCGGAGTTATAGGTTGATTACAAATTACCACTGCCTGTCATTTTACACTTGTTACATGAATCTGGATATGTTCATATAATTTACCTCTTTCCACTGTTATTACAACAGCTCTGCGAACATTATAGTGGATCTGCGAACACATTTCGTCCTGTCACTTTCTATATTATAGCCTATATATACACCTTCAAAGCTGAGTTCTACCGTTACATCAATTTCTTTATTTTTAATTCTAAACAGGATGTTTCAGAATTCGATCGAATTTGTCAGATTATAAAGCTGGGAAGACGAATTGCTCACAAATTTTATGATTGACAACTTCCCACTTAACACATTACTTTACGCAGATGATCAGATAATCTTAGCAAATTCTGAAGACAGCTTACAAAGAGCAATACACACACTATAAAAGATAGCAGAAAATTATAATTTGGAAATCTCTATAAATAAAACCAGAATCATGGCCTTCCAAGGAAAGATCATGTAAGATCCAAAATTGCAATCAATAATAATTGCATAGAACAAGTCAACACATTCAACTATCTTGGCTGCATTCTTTCTTATATAAACTCCAGGGACGTAGATATTAAACTAGCCAAATTTCAAACTGTTAAGGACAATCAAATTAACCCTATTTAGTAGGTTATTTTACGACGCTTTATCAACAGCTAAGGTTATTTAGCGTCTGAAATGAGATGAAGGTGATAATGCCGGTGAAATGATTCCGGAGCCCAACACCGAAAGTTACCCAGCATTTGCTCATATTGGGTTGAGGGAAAACCCCGGAAAAAACCTCAACCAGGTAACTTGCCCCGACCGGGAATCGAACCCGGGCCACCTTGTTTCGCGACTAGACGCGCTAACCGTTACTCCACAGGTGTGGACAATTATTAACCCTATTAAAGAAAGTTCGACCAGAAACAATTTTGAAATTCTATAAAGTTATGGCAGTCCCTGCACTATTATATGGATCAGAGACATGGTCATTAACGAAAGAGCAACTTCGAAGGATAGAAGCTGCTGAAATGCGATTTCTAAGACCTCTTGAAGGATGTACTCTTTACGACCATAAAAGGAACCCTGTCATCCGAACAGAATTGAACATCACCGCCATTACGGATACTGTAGAATCTTACCGCAACAACTGGTATGAACATGTATTAAGAATATATATTATTCTAATGTACCGAAGTACATATGATATTTCCATGCAGATATTCTGCGTCATCATACGATGAAAGAGTGATGGAACGGAGAAAAATTCTCTCCGGCGCCGAGATTTGAACCCGGGTTTTCAGCTCTACGTGCTGACGCTTAATCCACTAAGCCACACCGGATTCCACCCCGGCGTCGGAAGTTGGAACTTAAAACTGAGACGATTCTTCCGACGCCGGGGTGGAATCCGGTGTGAGTTAGTGGATTAAGCGTCAGTACGTAGAGCTGAAAACCCGGGTTAAAATCCTGGCGCCGGAGAGAATTTTTCTCCGTTCCATTACTCTTTCATTGTATTAAGAATGCCCAACAATAGGTTACCCAAGAGACTATTGGACTATACACCTCATGGAAAACGAGACATCGAAAGACCAAGGAAGAGATGGAAAGACCAACTTTCTTCTGGAAGCGGAACAGGCCAGGAGGCCTAATCCAAGACTGTTAATGATGATGATGATGATGATGATGATGATGATGATGATGATAAAGGAATTGCAGACAAACAATAATTTGATATAAGGTACTCAGGGTCTCTGTCTAAAAACATCTGACTTATCAGTTGCTAAAGTTATTTACATTTAATACTCTTAATCCAGTATTAAAATGAAATAGAGGTGTGGAATGGTATGCGATGATATCGGACCTCATTAAGAATTGTATGAGGCCTAACTGTTGAGAACTAATCAACCGTGTTTTCAAAATTTAACCTTCACAGAATCTGTAAAATTGTTGGAAAATAATGAGATACACGCCATTGTACTGCTTTTATTCACCTTCATTCCTTTTCGTGAATATACTGTACCTATTTTAGAATGTAATTGTCCACATGAGAGTCTGTAGTAACGTACAATGCGTGAGTTCTCAGGCCAAGAGGGAGTATGTTCGTGTCTGACCTGGCTAGTTTCTTTTTTTAATCGCAGTACCTCTTATTTTATCGATGAGATATCTGAATTATTTATTTTCTGAACCACCGAAATACGTATTGTAGTATTTTATTTATAATACTTTCGACAAGAATATACAGTAGAGTTCACTTGAAATCAACTCAATCGTACTGGGCTCCTATGGAGCTCAGGTATTTGTTAGAAACGCGCTGGCGTTTGGTTGTAAATTGACGAGTGCATGATCTTTAGATACACAAGTGATAATAAAAAGCATCACTTATGAGGCAACTAGTTCAGGAGATAACGGGGTAGGGTGGCCAGTTCCCTTCCTCCTCCATTGCATACATCGCCGATTAGCTAATTGTTACACTAATCAGACTTCAGATGCATACAAACAGTTGTTCTTCCTCTGACACATATCGTCAAGTGAGATATACTGACTGAATATAGAGGTACACATCAGCCAGAACCTCAATCAAAGGATAGAATAATTAATAAACTTCAGGAAAAGTACTTGGTTTGTTGCAGAAAAACGCTGTACTTAAGACGGAGGTCGTTACATAGAGCAATTCCTGGTGTGATGTGTATAGTTCCTGGGTAGCTCAGGCGGTAGAGCATTCGTGCGCTAAGCGAAGGGTCCCGGGATCGATACCCGGCCCCGGAAGAATTTTTCCATTGAAATTATTCGAGTCTGCTTCACAGGGTGCTATCTGAAAGCCAGATTTGCATAATATATACGTTACTGTAGGTACGTTAACAGGAAACCAAGCCATCGGCGTGGCTCAGTCGGTTAAGGCGCTTGCCTGCCGGTCTGAAGTTGCGTTCGGGCGCGGGTTCTATCCCCGCTTGGCCTGATTACCTGGTTGGGTTTTTTCCGAGGTTTTTCCCAACCGTAAGGTGAATGCCAGGTAATCTACGGCGAATCCTCGGCCTCATCTCGCCAAATACCATATCGCTATCACCAATCTCATCGACGCTAAATAACCTAGTAAGTTGATATTGCGTCGTTAAATAGCCAACTAAAAAAAATTAACAGGAAGCCACAATTTAAGTCACACAGAGTTGTGTGCACTCAAAGTTGGGTTTCTGGCGTCTTGTCAGCCCATTTGAGCTGTGTAGATATAAAGGGAAAAATGGTGATGGTGTTGTGTATAGTTCCTGGGTAGCTCAGTCTGTAGAGCATTCGTGCGCTAAGCGAAGGGTCCCGGGATCGATACCCGGCCCTTGAAAAATTTTTCCCTTGAAATTATTCAATTCCTGTTTCGTTTCTCAACTGGCAGTGAGTATTGAAAGAGTAATTTATTTTCCTTTGTTACAGTATACTTACATCGTGTTCTGTACAGTAATTCCTGAATATTACTTACTTTCTCCTTCAAGCAAGACGAAAAGGGAAATTTCTTTCTTTTCTCATTTATCCATTTTGTTAAGATATTTTCTGTTAAACTGAATATTGGTATACACAATTTATGTACACTGAAGTTAACTGATAAACATATTGTGACTTGGCTGTTTAATGTTGCAACACTACTTTAAATTTTGCATACATTAAGTTAAAAAAAATACCTGCAGAAGTTTGAACTTTCGACCTCATCCTCTGACAGAAACAATCCATAATGTTTATCGACGGTACCTTAGAGACATAGCATTACTGTACCCGAAACATTTCCAAATGTACCGCTATACCACTTGCAGGTTCAGTCAGTGGAGTACTGGTCAAAAAAATATTTCGCGCCATTATGTTTAAGTTTGAACCCGCACACCCCTTGTTCCCTATCTCAAAATGCTTATTTAGGACCCCTCTACAACCCCTTAAATTTCTTCGGTTGAATTCTAAAACATCCTATATATCAATGACTAAGAAGTGACAACTCGTATCTACAATAATGGTAATTTAGTATTATTATTATTATTATTATTATTATTATTATTATTATTATTATTATTATTATTATTATTATTATTATTATTATTATTATTATTATTATTACACTTACTATCTTTGTACACCAAACTCCCTGTTAATATTATACTATACATTAGCTAGATCGAAACTTGAATACACATCTGTAATTTGGAATTCTCTCACAGCAATTGATTCGGCAAAATTAGCAAATATTAAAAGAAAATTTATACCCTTATGCGCATGTAGATGTTTACCTACATCCCCTGATTTTAAGTATGAAGTATTTAGTGAATATTTTGATTGTCGAAGCCTTTATGCTAGACGATATGAACTTCATTACATATTCCTTGTAAGGTCACCAAGGGTCACATTATCTGTGAATCTATCATAAGTAATGTCAACTTACGTATTCCTTCTGAAGAATTTAGAGTTTATAAAACTTTCTACACTAGAAATTCTAAATATTTTTCCTCGGTCTCTAGATGCATAAAAAAATGCCAATATGAATGATTATGATTTCGATTCATTTAGTGTATAGTAGTGATTAATACATTATATAATCTGTAAATTTTTTCATTTTCTGTTTCTTTATTCAAATATCTTAGAGCAACAGTAACAAAGATATATGACACTCGGGAGGAAATTAAATGCAGAATAAATATGGTAAACACCTGTTATTATTCGATTGATAGGTCATCTAGTCTGATGTCAAAAAATCTGAAAGTTAGAATTTATAAAACATTCATATGACCGGTTGTTCTGTATGGTTATGAAACTTAAACTCTCACTTTGAGAGAGGAACAGAGATTAAGGGTGTTTGAGAATAAGGTTCTTAGGAAAATATTTGGGGCTAAGAGGGATGAAGTTACAGGAGAATGGAGAAAGTTACACAACGCAGAGCTGCACGCATTGTATTCTTCACCTGACATAATTAGGAACATTAAATCTAGACGTTTGAGATGGGCAGGGCATGTAGCACATATGGGCGAATTCAGAAATACATATAGAGTGTTAGTTGGGAGACCGGAGAGAAAAAGAACTTTGGGGAGGACGAGACGTAGATGGGAGGATAATATTAAAATAGATTTGAGGGAGGTGGGATATGATGGTAGAGACTGGATTAATCTTGCACAGGATAGGGGCCGATGGCGGGCTTATGTGAGGGCGGCAATGAACCTGCGGGTTCCTTAAAAGCCATTTGTAAGTAAGTATGATTCTTTATTAATTCAACGTGATCATTTTAATGCTTATTATTATTATTACTATTATTTTTTTTTTTATTTTTTTTTTTCATTAAATTTTTAATTCTAGATTTAGGCCTATCACTTTTATCACTATTAATATTATATGTATTTAAGATTTAACATTCTAATAACATTTCTATTATTTGTTTTTATTGTGCTAATGTGCTGGTCTATAATGGTCAACGGTTGTTGGCCAGTACACAGATATAAATAAATAAATACATATATTATTATTGTTATTATTATTACTATTATTATTATTATTATTATTATTATTATTATTAATTTTATTGAACTGTAAACTATTAAAACAAGAGTGTCCTAAATTAAATAACATTTTTGTTGATAGGAACTGTTTTTATAACCTCCAATTCATAAAGAACGATAACAGTGCAGATGGGATTCAGTTTATAATATCAGTTGAAAACAAAATGATCAACAGTGCAATAAACGAATAGCGATACGGCGGTGATAAATTAGATAGAAGTTGCAGCGTAATATGCACATTCGGTTGGCGGTATCTATGTAGCCAGTGAGTATCTATTCCCAGCCAGTCAACAAAAGAGCTCGATATTGGACTCAAGATTAGTGTTCCTGGAAAAGAAAGGATAGGATGATGCTAAGAGTCCGTCTTCATTAGCGATACCAAGTTCTTCAATTTATAAACCCAAATTTCCGAGTCAGTGGGATCGATTCAGCTAGAGAGCCTTGTTCTCCAGCACTCCTCGGTACAGTCAATGAAACATCACAGATCAGTTTATGGAACTACTGAAAGCGAGCTGGGAGATTGCAGATACAGCAGCGAGATAGTTAGAGGAGCCCGGATGTTTGGGAAAATGCATTTTATTATTGGGTTAATGTATGTCAAAACCATGAAGATTTACACGTATTTCCTGGTAGTGAAGAGTAATAGGTCCATTTTTTTATTTTTGCCTATTTAAGCTCTTTGTAGCTATTTTAATAATAAGTGCCTATGTTTGCTCCTTTTGTCCTTCAAAAATAAATTGACATTTTATTTCTTTGCTATCTCAAGTTATTTATTTATTTATTTATTTATTTATTTATTTATTTATTTATTTATTTATTTATTTATTTATTTATTTATTTATTTATTTATGTACTTATTTGTTTATTTATTTACTTATTTATTTGTTCATTTAATTTTTATTTATTTGTTTACTTATTTGCTTATTTATTTGTTTGTTTATTTATTTATTTTTATTTATTTATTCATTTACTTATTTCTTTACTTACTTATTTATTTATTTACTTATATGCTTATTTATTTCTTTGTTTATTCACTTATTTGTTTATTCACTTATTTATTTATTTATTTATTTATTTACTTATTCGTTTATTTGTCTACTTTTTTATTTATTTATTATTTATTCATTCATTTTTTATTCTTATAGTTATTTATATATTTGTTTATTTACTTGGTTTTACTTGTTTATTTATTTTATTATTTATTTATTTCCTTATTTTCTTATTTGTTTATTTACTTATTTATTTGAGTAGTTTAATATCAAAGACGGACATCTGTCGTTTCCACAGTTTTGATCTAGAGGCAATTTTTTAATTCACAGTGTTCTTTGTAATATTTAACACAATTTATTTTATAAATATACTGTTAGAATTTGCATATGGTTTCACTAGAACTGGAAAGAGCATGAGAAATTGTATAAAAAACCACAGCTATCTAAATTTCGATTCAGGTCAGATGTCCGTCTTTGATATTAAGCTACTCATTTCTTCAATTATTTGTTTATTTATTTATTTGTTTGCTTCTTTATATATTTATTTATTTGTTTACTTATTTACTTATTTGTTTGTTTACTTATTTATTTATATATTTACTTATTTATTTATTTACTTATTTATTTATTTACTTATTTATTTATTTGTTTCCTTATTTACTTATTTGTTGATATATTTACTTATTTGTTAATATATTTACTTACTTGTTTATTTACTTACTTATTTATTTACTTACTTATTTATTTACTTATTTATTTATTTACTTATTTGTTTATTTACTTATTTATTTGTTCAATTATTTCTTTAATTATTTATTTACTTATTTATTTATTTAATTATTTATTCACTTATTTGTTTATTTATTTATTTTTATTATTTATTCATTTACTTATTTCTTTATTAACTTATATGCTTATTTATTTCTTTGCTTATTCACTTATTTGTTTATTCACTTATTTATTTATTTATTTATTTATTTACATATTTGTCTACTTATTTATTTTTATTTATTCATTCATTTATTTATTCATATATTTATTATTTATTTGTTTATTTACTTAGTTTTACTTGTTTATTTATTTATTTAATTATTTATTTATTTATTTATTTCCTTATTTCCTTATTTGTTTATTTACTTATTTATTTCTTCAATTATTTGTTTATATATTTGTTTGTTTGCTTCTTTATTTATTTATTTGTTTACTTATTTATTTACTTATTTGTTTATTTACTTATTTATTTATTTACTTATTTGTTTATTTACTTATTTCTTTATTTACTTATTTATTTATTTATTTACTTATTTGTTTATTTACTTATTTGTTTATTCATTTATTTATTTCTTTATTTACATATTTGTCTACTTATTTATTTATTATTTATTCATTCATTTATTTATTCATATATTTATTTATCTATTTGTTTATTTACTTAGTTTTACTTGTTTATTTATTTATTTAATTAATTATTTATTTATTTATTTCCTTATTTTCTTATTTGTTTATTTACTTATTTATTTCTTCAATTATTTGTTTATATATTTGTTTGTTTGCTTCTTTATTTATTTATTTCTTTACTTATTTATTTACTTATTTGTTTATTTACTTATTTATTTATTTACTTATTTGTTTATTTATTTATTTATTTATTTACTTATTTGTTTATTTACTTATTTGTTTATTTACTTATTTATTCATTTATTTACGTATTTGTTTATTTACTTATTTATTTATTTATTTACTTATTTGTTTATTTACTTATTTATTTATTTGTTTTCTTATTTACTTTTTTGTTTATTCACTTATTTATTTGTTCAGTTATTTGTTAATTTTTTATTTATTTACTTAATTAATTACTTATTTATTTATTTATTTATTTATTTATTTCCTTATTTTCTTATTTGTTTATTTAATTATTTATTTCTTCAATTATTTGTTTATATATTTGTTTGTTTGCTTCTTTATTTATTTATTTGTTTACTTATTTATTTACTTATTTGTTTATTTACTTATTTATTTATTTATTTACTTATTTGTTTATTTACTTATTTGTTTATTTACTTATTTGTTTATTTACTTATTTATTTATTTATTTACTTATTTGTTTATTTACTTATTTGTTTATTTACTTATTTATTTATTTATTTACTTATTTGTTTACTTACTTATTTGTTTATTTACTTATTTATTTATTTACTTATTTGTTTATTTACTGATTTGTTTATTTACTTATTTATTTATTTGTTTTCTTATTTACTTTTTTGTTTATTCACTTATTTATTTGTTCAGTTATTCGTTAATTAATTTATTTATTTACTTAATTAATTACTTATTTGTTTGTTTATTTATTTATTTATTTATTTACTTATTTATTTATTTGTTTCCTTATTTACTTATTTGTTTATTTACTTACTTATTTGTTTATTTATTTATTTATTTATTTCCTCGCCTTGCGGATAACGATATATCTCTCCAAGTCTGAAGGCTGTACGAGCAGGTACGCGATATGTTTCGTTGAGCCCTGACTACGTTATGTTTACTCTAAGTTTCTATTGTGAATGACACTTTGAACGTAAACATGAAGTTGACATGACAGCCAGGAACTGCTCCATTAAATGCGGCCATAAGTTCATGAGACTTACACAACGACATGAAATTATAAACCTGGGAAGTAGCTCCAAGCATTTAAAGTTGAGTTTGCGTCAGAGCGAATAATTCAGTCGATTGCGAGATAGCAGTGGTGCAGTAATAGAATATGGGGAATCCAATTGGAGCACAAGATAAACATCGCATTTTACGGCTTGTTTTCAGCCTTTCTAATTAAAAAAGGACCGATCAGCACTCAGCACTTGCTTTCAATATTAGAATTAGCGTCCAACTCCCTGACACACGATGTAAACAAACTTCATTGCCTTGTCAATAACACGCTGTCGACTACTCCCACAATACATTCCATCAGTTGACAGAAGAGTCAAAATTGAGGAGATGGATGCAAGAAGGTCGTGAGAGGGCTATAGATGCTTTCGACAAATAAGTGATTAAAGTTTTGATATAATCTTTATGGTAATGCGTAGGTACTTTATATTAATCAGGGATTGCAGAAACAGCAAATGTCACTCTTTGTGGCGAAATGAGTTTATTCGAGTTTCATGGACTGTTGATATAGGGCAGACCTGCAGAACTGTAGCTCCTCATAGCGACTGCTTTACTATCCCTCCTTACCCCACTCACCTTTTCTACCAGTGCGGTCATAAGTTCTAGTTACTCTCGGCCGCATCATCATTCATTCTCGCGGCGGCAGGTATACAATAAACTATCAAGAATTACAAATGAACAGATAATAAAACCCTTAGGAGCATACCTTTAGAAAGTAAGGGAAAAATTAATGAGGGAAATAAATAAATTAAAGGACATGTAAAATAAATTTTAAAATGTATGTGTGCATATAATGTAAGAAGGTCTACCTATGTTTATATCGTCCTATTACTAGTAAAGCCGATTAAGTCCACTTTTGTGTGAAATAAGTTAAGTACAGTCCCCAACTTGTCTTTCCGTGCTCTGTATTCTTACTTACTTACTTACTTACTTACTTACTTACTTACTTACTTACTTACTTACTTACTTACTTACTTACTTACTTACTTACTTACTGGCTTTTAAGGAACCCGGAGGTTCATTGCCGCCCTCACATAAGCCCGCCATTGGTCCCTATCCTGAGCAAGATTAATCCAGTCTCTACCATCATATCCCACCTCCCTCAAATCCATTTTAATATTATCTTCCCACCTACGTCTCGGCCTCCCCAAAGGTCTTTTTCCCTCCGGCCTCCCAACTAACACTCTATATGCATTTCTGGATTCGCCCATACGTGCTACATGTCCTGCCCATCTCAAACGTCTGGATTTTATGTTCCTAATTATGTCAGGTGAAGTATACAATTGCTGTGGTCGTGCCGGAGAATCAGTCCCATTCCGAGGCTTACTGTTTGGTTTCGTAACAAGCTGTTTTTTACGGTGATGGGTTGTTAGCCCTTCGCCCAACCCCCAAGCTGGAAGACCACCCCTTATCGTCTGTCCACGACTGCTTATTCAATATATTCGCAGCTACCCTCCATATCTGGAGGCCGTCTCCTCTATCCGCAACCTGAGGACGCGCCATTCATGCGCTCTGTATTCTACTAAAATGAATTAAGTCCGAAATGTTGCATGCAGGCAACAAACCAATTACTTTATTTGAAGAATTTATTATGATTTTTCGTGCATTAATAAAGTTTTAATTCCTGTTTTTACAAAACTTGCATTATTGGTTTTAACTGTGTTTACTAGTAATAGGACGATAAATAAATTGTACGTTGATAAGCGAATAATAGTTATATGACCGGATGTCAATGCTGCCATTCAACATTGTAACGCACTCCAGCTAAATAAATAAATATAAAAATAAAAAAATATATATAAATAAATACACAATACGCGTACTGCAGTTAAAGAGAACTGGAACATGGCAAAATCTAAACTCGTGAAGAAATGCTACTTCCAAAGGAAATGGGAATATGATTATTTTGTTGTTGAAGACGAAAGAATTGCTTGTTTATTGTGTCCCATCCAATTTATTTCTATTCGTCATTTCAATATTAGACCACATTTCAACAAAGCCGATATTAAGAATTATGGAATGCATAAACATTCGGGTAAATTCATTATTACGAACTGTAGCTATATTGATTATGTATTTATTTATATATTGTTAAATTAAGGACGTCACTCGTTGTGTTCATTTTTAATTGAAATTAATAGTGACTTTCAAGGTTCATTACTTAAATGCTACAAATTTATGTTTCCGTAGGTGATGATAGGAGGAAAGTTTTCGAAAATGGAAAGCAGGTTAGGTGCAAATAAATCTCATGAAACTACCGACAGGAAATCTAGCATAATTGTAAACTTTGAAACGAGATAAAGCATTATAAATACAATGAATTTATTACAATCCTTTTCGAAAATCACAGTGCCGCCACAGGCAGAGAATGTGAACAACTCTTCGCGGAAGTCGATCATCCCCAATAGAAGTGGAGTGAGGCTGACGTCATATTTCTCCTACTTACGGGTTCTGCAGGCCTGATATAGGACTATGACTCCATGCAGAAACCACGTATGTCAGTATAGCCGTCTCACATTTGCAGACCTGTGAAATCCTGGAAGCGCGCAGAAACAACTCATATCAAAGACATGTGCCGACACATTGGTTCCGACTCCAGACGGCAGAATCTACGACACAAGGATACAAAAATTGATCCCACTGAATGACAAATGTCTCAATTCTGGTGGTGAATGCGTTGAAAAGTAACTCAACAATTGCTATGTCTGTTCCAATAAAACTTTCCATGACATTTTGTTCTCTTTCTGTAAACGGCCCCAGGGAAACTTATTTTTACGGCCTTCGTAATTGCGTTCGAGTGGCCAAAATTTGTGTAAGCACTTCTTTTGACATATTAAAATGATGTAAGAAAAAAAGATTAATTTTTTTATCTGCCCCATGAGAATGTTTGCTTGTAAGTACAAAGGAGAATACCATATTTACCTTCTTCCTTGACATATCCAGACAAAATCGTGCCAATTCAAAGAGAGAAGCTTGACGATATACGCAAACTAATGCGTTACATACCACATGAATATCAAGAATTTTACAATAATATTCTTCAGTGGCCTATTGTGGAAAAATAAGTTCATTTATATGCCGAACTTGTGTATTAAGTACACAGTAGGCCTATGCATATATTATATCCCTAATTTGACAAATAAACTTTAGTTGAACTGAAATTATTATACTACAATTTTGATTCCTTGCAGAAACAGCACATGTCAAGCTAATATATATATTGATTTATTTCATTAACAGTTCATTAGATTCCAATAAATTTGGTATAAAACGACACATCTATTAGGTTTCTGTCTGAAGAAGCCAGTACTATAACCAATGATGTGGTCTACCACCAGTAATACCGTTTTTTGTGTCTACTGAAAAATTTAGTTTTCATGACATGTGCTGATTCTGCAATCTTCGATTCATATATTAGTAAAGAAAATTTAAATTTAAATTTAATATATTTCCTTAACTATCTTGAATAGGAAACTGTAATACAACTTACGTGCTACATGCCCTGCCCATCTCAAACGTCTGGATTTAATGTTCCTAATTATGTCAGGTGAAGAATACAATGCGTGCAGTTCTGCGTTGTGCAACTTTCTCCATTCTCCTGTAACTTCATCCCGCTTAGCCTCAAATATTTTCCTAAGAACCTTATTCTCAAACACCCTTAACCTATGTTCCTCTCTCAGAGTGAGAGTCCAAGTTTCACAACCATAAAGAGCAACCGGTAATATAACTGTTTTACAAATTCTAACTTTTAGATTTTTGGACAGCAGACTAGATGATAAAAGCTTCTCAACCGAATAATAACACGCATTTCCCATATTTATTCTGCGTTTAATTTCCTCCCGAGTGTCATTTATATTTGTTACAGTCGCTCCAAGATATTTGAATTTTTCCACCCCTTCGAAGGATAAATCTCCAATTTTTATATTTCCATTTCGTACAATATTCTCGTCCCGAGACATAATCATATACTTTGTCTTTTCGGGATTTACTTCCAAACCGATCGCTTTACTTGCTTCTAGTAAAATTTCCGTGTTTTCCGTAATCGTTTGTGGGTTTTCTCCTAACATATTCACGTCATCCGCATAGACAAGAAGCTGATGTAACCCGTTCAATTCGAAACCCTTCCTGTTATCCTGAACTTTCCTAATGGCATATTCTAAAGCGAAGTTAAAAAATTAAATTGATAGTGCATCTAGAAAACTGTAATAGCCTACTTTAATTAATTTTCTATTTATGCCATGAAATAAAAAAACCTTACTCACGCACTTCTTGCAGTAGTGCAGCTTGAAAATAACTACATTTTGCTATTTTCATACTTAATTTTATTTTGTACCGCTTTAATATAGTCTTAAATGCAAAAACTTCACATTTGTTTCAGGTCTAGGTATGGTATAATTTTAGTCACCCTCACTTCTTAGTCATTCTGTATTTTCTTACAATGAAAACTGTACTTAGAGACGGACTGGACAATATACTTTGGATATAAATTTCAAAAATACGTAACAAATACTACACACACTGCAATATGAGCACCTAATCGTCATCACTACAATCTTCTTCAGTAGTACTTCCACCTTCAACATTTTCATGGCCACTTGCTACATCAATGTTTCCATCTTCCTGCTGATTTTCATGTCCAAATAAGTCTGTGAACCATGCAATATGCTTTTCCTGCAAGAACCTGAAGAGACTTCGTATCCTTTTCTTTGGTAGGCGTCACTTTGTTTTTAGGCACAAGAGGAATGTTGTTTGAAAATTCAGACTCAAATTTCACACCTTTCTTGAGGAAGTTGTATAGTATGAAATTATCTTCATAGACGGTAGATGCCAGAACTGTTTCAAAGCTTGTGTAGCCAATTCTTGAGTACGATTTTATAGCAAACGCTGCTTCTTTGGTGGTAGGTTTTGGAAACGTAAAGTTCTGCAAGGTTTCTCCCAATTTCTTCTTAAAGTTCTGACAGTCTTTCACCTGGAACGATTCGCCAATCAAAGATATATATTCGGACTAAGTATTATTTAGTTTTAGTGTGTTAAATATTATACGAGTAGTACCTGGTTGACTAGTTTCAGCCTATTATGGGTCATCTTCAGAACTGGTTGGTGCTGTTTTTGGCGCCAATGAGCCAACAAGACTACAAAGAAGAGCTAAACACATTCAAATACATAGCCCAAGAAAACGGGTACAACCCTAACATAATAAGAAAGACATAACACAATCACAAAAAACATAAGAATACAACACAAACACAAGAACATAAAAAATACATCACACTAACATACGAAAACAAAAACACACACAAGATTGCAACCTCATTCAAGAAATTAAATTACAACATCGTATATAGAACAAATAACACTCTACAAAAACAACTCAACACAAAAACAATACAAACAAACAAATACAACCACACAGGCATATACAAACTCAAATGCAACACCTGCAACAACTTCTACATAGGACAGACAGGCAGATCATTTCAAACACGTTACAAACAACACATCACAGCCATAACAAAATTACAAAACACTTCCACATATGCAGAACACATCACAAATGCTAACCACACCTACAGAGACATCAACACAGACATAGAAATTCTACATATTCAACCAAAAAGCCAGAAATTAAACACACTAGAACAATAGAAAATATATAGACACACAAAAACATACCCAAATGAAATTCTCAACACACAACTAAATTTCAGAACATACACAGTCTTTGACTCCACATTACACTACACAAGCACACCCCCACAGGAAACGCAAACAAAAGGCGCCAAGACCAGCACCAATCAGTTCTGAAGATGGCCCATAACAGGCTGAAACTATTCAACTAGGTACTATAATATTTAACACGCGAAAGCTATATAATACATATTCCGAAGTGATATAGTGTTGAAAGTTGTGTAATCAAGATGTAAATATTCGACACCTGTGTAAATGTTTTCAGTGTGTTTTAATTTCTTCGAATATACTCCAAAGTTTCTGTCACACTATGAATAACTGAAGAATGAACAGAAACGAACGGGTGTTATTTTTTTTGTTCTCCTCACCTGAATTGTCAGATAGAAGCACCAACTCAGAGATGCCACCTCTATTCATCTTAGTTGAAACAAAATCACACAGAAAAGAAGCAACGGTGACATTATTTTTTCGAGCTTCAGTCTCGGGGTAAACATAGGCCTACATGATACTCGATGCATCATTATGGCAGTGAATATTGAATATGTTCATCCTTAATAACGTTTATAGAATTGGGAATTTACACTAAGTTTTGGTACAGGCAGGTTTTGTCCGTAATCAAATTCTATGACGATGTGTCCGAATCCCCTTTCGAGGATAGCAAGCATTTGAATAGGCCTATATGATTCTTTTAGTGCTTTCTATACTATCACTTTCATCTCATGTAGTTTGTTTTGTTTTACTAGCAAAATCAGTAGAAAACTCGTTGGAGTTTGCTTAAAGCCTCTGTTTCGAGGTGAAACATAAGTCACTGACGTCCGTTCTGGGCTGTCTGAAAGAATAACGAGCATTTTACGAAAATACTTGAAGTATGTAGTATACGTCATATTGAGTAACTTATTAGTATGTTCATGATAGTAATCCTTGAATAAATTGTAAAGACATTTAATATTTAGCGTCGTATTTTCAAAATAACGTCTTTTGAAATTTTTTTCAGACTATAATGTGACCCAGTGGATGGAAGTGACTTTAAATGTTCCTCAACCAGTGATATCAATCTTGCTGGGCCTGGTATTGTGTTTATCCCTATTGCCTCTGAAATTGATTTAATTATTTTTACACTTATTCTGAACTCTTCGAAGCTTTTTTTTTTTTTCAGAAATTTGGAATAGATTTAAAATCAAATTTCTTGCCTACTTTTATTTTTTCACTGTCAACTCCTAAAGATTCAGAGGTACTGGCCGAAGAGGGTCTTGCTTTCGTGTTTTCACATCTTTTATCATTATACAACTATAAAGGAAAAGATTTTGCTTCCAACTATTACCCAAGCCATAAAAATTATCAAACAGTTTTTTCTTACAGCGCTTCTTTGTCTATTATTATATGCTTCCTACTCTCCCACTTCTCACCAATGCAATGTAATTAATATACTCCTCTCCTTATTTCCACTTGTGTTTGCAATATTTCTCTTCTATTCATCTATTTTCCTCTCTCGTTTTCTTCCTCTCTTACCTTCAATATTACTTCCTTCCTTGTCCATTGAACCTTTAAAGAAAAATTAACATAATATATAGCATTAAAATATTATATAGGCCTATAGCCTATTATATATGTTACACACAACACATATATAACATATAGGCCAATAGCATTTATATAAAACACATATTAATAACATGATAAGATTTATAACCTCACTTATTATCTTGCTTCAATAACTACAGAAAACACTGCCTGCTGGATCGCAATCTGTAGCTGCGTAACTGCCTGCTCAATCAAAGTTATTTTGCCGCTAGATGGCAGGCAGTGCTCACCGCTATTAACATTATCAGTATATGGAATTCTCTGCGTCATAATCCACAGTTGATTCCCGATTTACCAAATCGTCTGTAGCTGCATTTAGATTGGCAACAGGCCATGATTGTTTGGCCAAGCATCTGCATTGAATTGGAATATATCAGTCTCCTAACTGTCCATTGTGCAACTCAAACCAAGAAATGGATTCAGAACATCTCAAAATCTGTGCGTCAGTGGCTAACCATGACAATATCTTTGAAAAATATTGGAGTACAAGAGGTCAAATGACTTTATTGTCAAATGCCTGGCATTAGAAAACAACAACAACAACAACATATTCAAAGTCACTATCTGCAGCCTAGCGTTTACTCGCGCATAAGCGTTGATTGGGCAGGCAGTGTAACGAGCCACAGAATGTGATCCAGCAGGCAGTGTCAGAAAAAGACCAACTTAACAATGGCAAGATAATAATTATTATTGCCAATGCAGTATTTAGTCTGTACAGTGTTGTCAACTGTATTCTATATTGCACTCATTTTTCGAGATATCAATTTGAAATTTGGTGGAACTACTGTATACTCCTTGCTATAAGGATTAATTTTAGCTCATTCACGCAAAATGGGTAGGAGCTTCACTCACGCCTTACCTGCATCTACCTCCTCAATTAGTTATTATTCCTTACATTCTCCAGATGTTTAAATTTTCTTCTTATATTTCTGTTTATGTATAATTGTTGTCTACGTGCAAGTTTTTTTATAAACGTAAACTTGCAGTCATAAAATTTGATACCTATGTAAAATTTGGACAAATAAGTATTATACTGTGTAAGTAGATCCTGTAACTTCGACAAAACAGTAATCGTTCATTATCAGTATCTTCAGCAGAGATGAAATACTGTAAAATATATCTCAATTACACAAATTTTAACACTATATCACTTAGGAATGTAATTTATGGTGATCACTTTCATAATACTTGTTAATATTGAATTAATTTTATAAATATCTAGTTGACTAGTTTCAGCTTAATTATAAACTTAGTTCATTATTAACACGTGAAAGTGATCATCATAAATAAATTAGTCTATATTCCTAACTATAAAATAGTTGTGGAACGTACAGATAAATGTCATATTAATAACTTTTTTCTTTCCTCAGTTACCTTCAAAAACTGGTATTTTGTCACATAAATTTTAAGAAAGCAGATTACTGAAAAACATCGGAAATTTAATCGTGAGATTCATCTTTCATTTGTAGATTATGAAAAAGTTGTTGATCTGGTCGACAGGAAGATGATGGGGACAATAAGGAATTAGAAAGGCTACCCTGCCATATAATGAGAGCCATTAAGAGTTGTATAAGAATCCAAATAAAAATCTAAAACTTGACACGCGTCACTAGCAAAATTAAAAACCAACCAGGGCTTCAAACATTAAACATATAATACAGGGTAAACAGTGAGTAAAGCCATTAATTTCAGGGGGTTATTCTTTGAGATATTTCAAACAAAAACGTTAAATGCAATTTTTCTCGTATTTTACTTCCTTTTCGAGATAAAAATATATTGTTTTATATCAAATATTTCATAGCGTGTTTTAGAAAAGCCATTGATTGAATTCATATGCCAAGTCAATTTAAAAGAGCAATACATTAAGATAAATGGTTGAAAGAATTTTAGTTTTGTCCTTCAAATGTGTAGAAATTTGATCGCAGCAAATGTAACACTGAAAAATTCCTTTGCAGAACGAAAAGTTACATTTGTTCGGATTAAATGTCTGCACATTTAAAGGACAGAACTAAAATTCTTTTAATAATTTGTTATAATAATACAGTGCTCTCTTAAATTGACTAGTATATTGGGAATTCAATCAATGGCTTTCCCAAAACATACTATGAAATGTTTCATATAAAACAATTGTTATCTGGAAAAGGAAGCAAAAAGAAGCAAAATTGAATTAAACTTTTTTATATAGAATATTTCAAAGAATAACCCCCTGAAATTAATGACATTACTTCACCCTGTGTATGGATAAAATTCTAGGATAATAGAACTCAGCGGTAAAGTAAGAATCACGACAATCACATCTGTATGTAAATTCTCTGAGGTTTGTGGATGATGCAGTTATAAAACAAGGTAACGAAAATGACCACCAAAGACCTCTACGCCGATTAAATGTACTGTAAAGAATTACAATATAAAAATGTTAAGTAAAAAGGTAGAGGTATTTGTACTTAAAGGAAAGAACTAAATTACAGCAAAAGTATATACAGGGCTTTCACTTTAAGACTTTCCAGTCTAAATAACTAATTATTTAAATTGAATTCAATTTAAATAAAAAAATATGTAAATTTAGATATTGAGAGGGAAGTCTGAAACCAGGTTTAATTGCATTTTAGATTTCATCCCCCACCCCCAGCTTATTTCAAATGGCACCCTTATATTATTGTACTTAAATATGAAAGATCATTCAATTCATTATACACGTCATTCATTGTTTTCACATCTTTTATTTTTTATCGTCGCCTGGCAATCTGTATTTTTATTATTATCAGTTGATTGTAGGATGAAAACACAGCTTATTTTGTGTAATTCCCTCAATTTAATCACTATGGATGATTCATGCACAAACACAACTATCATATGAAATGCTCGACAAGGTTTTGTAGCTTTATTCTCTTCAGCTCTAATCAACAATAATAACAATCCAGGTTGCCAGGCGACGATAGAAAACAAAAGATGCGAAATCAAATGAATGAAGTGTATAAACAATTGAATGCTCTTTCATATTTAAGTATAAAAATATAGGGGTGCCATTTGAAATTTCAAAGTGGTGTGGCTGGGGTTTGGATGAAATCTAAAATGCAATTAAGCCTAGTTTTAGACTTCCCCCTCAATATCTAAATTGACGTGTTTTTATTTAAATGGAATTCATTTAAATAATTACTTATTTAGATTGGGAAGTTTTGAAATGAAAGCTCTGTATAGAAGGCCAACCTATAGCACAAATATCGTATTTAAAATATTTGGGTTGTGACATTATTTATGGGTTTATGGGAGTGATAAAAACGTTACGTTACATAAATTTGAATTTACGTTATCTACTTACAATATAGAGGATACTGAGAAATGAAGCTTATGAAAGACACGATATTGAAATTCTATATAAAAAGTAATGCTGGTAACTGTTCCGGTAGAATTCAGGCAACAAAAATTAATTTTTTATGAACTTAATAATTAAAGGATGCACAATGTTAGAATTTAAAATGTGGTCATAAGATAAAAATTGAAAATATACTAACTTGACGATAAGATAAATCAATAAAAGCAAGAACGAGAGAATCGTGTGGAAATAATAGATAACTAAAGGCATACGAAACAAATAATAAGTTACCAATAATTTAGGCATAATTTTCGATAATCATTTAAAATGGAACCAACACATTAATTACCTTTGTAATAAATTGCGTAAAATAGTATATTATTTTGTTTTATTGTGGAATTACTTGTCAATAAGTTTATTACGTACAATATATTTAACTTTATTTCATTCGGTAATTATGTATGGAATTCTGGGATGGGGTAGCTCATTTAAATCCAATTTTAATCCACTTTATTTCTTACAGAAGAAAATAATTAAAATATGTCTTCATAAACCTATTGATTTTCCATTTCAAAATTTGTTTCTAGGCTTTAATGTATTTAACATAAGACAAATTTATTATATTGTATTAATAAAATTCATACATAAATATCGAAATAATTTTGAATTGTATTCTCATAGTTATGAAACAAAAGGTATGAATTCTTTAAGATTGTTTGAACCAAAATGCAACACTGCTACAGTATTTAATCATAGTAGTAATTTAGGCCCAAGAATATAATGTATATTAAAATATATCCTAATCTTGTCAATTCTAATAGTTCTAGTATTAAATTTAAAAAGTTATGTATGGATTTTATAAAAATTGAAAAATTGTAAATTTAAATTTATATACTATAATTGCACAGTAGACAAAAGACAAATTGTATTGTATAATTACTAATTTCAATTCAGGAATCCGCCCCTGAGCACGAGTTCTGCTCTTTCAGGGGCGAGCTAAAGTTTTTCTGTATATAATTATATTTTATGTTACAATTATTAGCAAAATAATAAATAAATAAATAATAAATTGAAGATGAAATAGGAATGTGGTTCAACCGCGGAGGAGGTGAAATGTAAGTTATATATAGCCGGAAAGAGTAGTGGTCCAATCCATGAAATGCATAACATTAAGAAGGCAAAAAAGATATATAATTTATATGTAGGATAAATAAGCTATATTTAATTTATATAGGTCGATGAATGGTACTTGGCCCAAGGAAAACACATCGTTTGTTTCGTAGAGTCACCTCTGACAAGGTTACAGCAAGTACTGAAAAACTGATATTATAGTTGCATCTTACGATCGATTCTTGTGCACGTACAATAAATTTTATGACTTTAGACATAACTGTTGTGTGCCAGAGTTACCCCGATCATAAAACGTCATATTGACAAGGGCTTACAAGATGTGTAAGTTATTTAAGATTGTAAAATAGGCTGTAATTATTATATCGTTTCGCAGTCATAGGTCGTGTTCGATCTGACAATCTAATGTTGCTAATGTCGTTTACAACTTCTAAAGATAAAAGCTGCCAACTGTTTTTATAAAAAAAAATAGGCTAGAGAATGAACAGAATTGTACCTGACGACATTTGTGTTATTATTATTGTTCTTATTACTTATTAACAGAAATTTTAATGGAACCTTGCATAATATATAATTTTCTATTTAGTCAGTTATCAGATATTTTGTTTGTATGATTAATAGGCTGCCAAGCTGATAAACTATGTCCCTTATAATTGTAATAGTTATAATAAGTATATTCTTAATACCAAATTTTTAATACGAAAATATACAGTATAATACTAATAACTAGCAATAAAACAGGTCAAAACTATATCCAAGCAGCTGAAATGAAATTCCTAAGGGCCGTCAGAGGATGCACTAGAAGAGACAAAATACAAAATAAGAGATGAACTGAATATACAGACTGTACTTCTCGGTCTACTGAACATGATGTGCAGTGAAATATCAAATCAGTGGGAAAAATCCATGATTTTATCGGGAATCGAGCCCGCGACCTTCCGGCTTGTGATGCAACACCGCAGCACCGACGCTACAGCACACACGAAGACTTGAAGCAGAAATGATAGACAGAAATTGCGTTTACAACTTAGGGCCTACTACATAAATATTCTCATATCATTCAGGAGTCAATTCCTTTGGAACAAACTGTACACACGTGAAATGTCCGGATTTTATTCACACAAATTGAGGACGGTTCACTTGAATGCTGATACAGAAACGGCACTAAATGCAAGGTTTATTGGAAAAAATATGGTCTGATTTCCCTGCAGATTTCTCTATTGATTGCTTGTATCGTGCATGTTGGTATACTTCAAGCGTAGAGTTTCCTACTGTAACTGTATGTAGAACATTCGAAGCATATATTAATCCCAGTGAATTGGACTTCTGAAGAAAGGAATCTGTTGCAGTCGTTCCCCTTTGCATTGCAACATTCTGAAGGATGTTTGTAATTTTTTTTTAAATCGTGAAATGGTCGCAGATAAATTCAAATTGCCTCTGAAAATGACAGAGGGTCATAGAATCCCTGTAATTTTATTTATAAGAATTGCGAGTAAAAACACATTTAATGTAAATTAAGTTTGTAATATTCATTATTATTTTCCTCTGTTTCCTTATTGAATACTCATATCATACGCTGTTGTGTAATATTTACAATGGAATTACTATATTTCAATTTAATGGTCCGTTACTAAGCAAATGACATCAGATTAATGTTACATAAACCATTACTAAGCAACTGGCTTCAGATTAATGTTACATAACCCATTACTAAGCAACTGGCTTCAGATTAATGTTACATAACCCATTACTAAGCAACTGGCTTCATATTAATGTTACATAACCCATTACTAAGCAACTGGCTTAATATTAATGTTACATAACCCATTACTAAGCAACTGGCTTCATATTAATGTTACATAACCCATTGCCGTTTCTAAGCAAATTACTTCAGACTAATGTTGCACAACCCATTGCCATTTCTAAGCAAATTACTTCAGATTAATGTTTCATAACCCATTACTAAGCAACTGGCTTCATATTAATGTTACATAACCCATTGCCGTTTCTAAGCAAATTACTTCAGACTAATGTTACACAACCCATTGCCATTTCTAAGCAAATTACTTCAGATTAATGTTACATAACCCATTACTAAGCAACTGGCTTCAGATTAATGTTTCATAACCCATTACTAAGCAACTGGCTTCAGATTAATGTTACATAACCCATTGCCGTTTCTAAGCAAATTACTTCAGACTAATGTTACACAACCCATTGCCATTTCTAAGCAAATTACTTCAGATTAATGTTACATAACCCATTACTAAGCAACTGGCTTCATATTAATGTTACATAACCCATTGCCGTTTCTAAGCAAATTACTTCAGACTAATGTTACACAACCCATTGCCATTTCTAAGCAAATTACTTCAGATTAATGTTACATAACCCATTACTAAGCAACTGGCTTCAGATTAATGTTTCATAACCCATTACTAAGCAACTGGCTTCAGATTAATGTTACATAACCCATTACTAAGCAACTGGCTTCAGATTAATGTTTCATAACCCATTACTAAGCAACTGGCTTCAGATTAATGTTACATAACCCATTGCCGTTTCTAAGCAAATTACTTCAGACTAATGTTACATAACCCATTGCCATTTCTAAGCAAATTACTTCAGATTAATGTTACATAACCCATTACTAAGCAACTGGCTTCAGATTAATGTTTCATAACCCATTACTAAGCAACTGGCTTCAGATTAATGTTACATAACCCATTGCCGTTTCTAAGCAAATTACTTCAGACTAATGTTACACAACCCATTGCCATTTCTAAGCAAATTACTTCAGATTAATGTTACATAACCCATTACTAAGCAACTGACTTCAGATTAATGTTTCATAACCCATTACTAAGCAACTGGCTTCAGATTAATGTTACATAACTCATTGCCGTTTCTAAGCAAATTACTTCAGACTAATGTTACACAACCCATTGCCATTTCTAAGCAAATTATTTCAGATTAATGTTACATAACCCATTACTAAGCAACTGGCTTCAGATTAATGTTTCATAACCCATTACTAAGCAACTGGCTTCAGATAAATGTTACATAACCCATTGCCGTTTCTAAGCAAATTACTTCAGACTAATGTTACACAACCCATTGCCATTTCTAAGCAAATTACTTCAGATTAATGTTACATAACCCATTACTAAGCAACTGGCTTCAGATTAATGTTACATAACCCATTGCCGTTTCTAAGCAAATTACTTCAGATTAATGTTACACAACCCATTGCCATTTCTAAGCAAATTACTTCAGATTAATGTTACATAAGCCATTGCCGTTTCGAAGCAAATTACTTCAGATTAATGTTACATAACCCATTACTAAGCAACTGGCTTCAGATTAATGTTACATAACCCATTGCCGTTTCTAAGCAAATTACTTCAGATTAATGTTACACAACCCATTGCCATTTCTAAGCAAATTACTTCAGATTAATGTTACATAACCCATTACTAAGCAACTGGCTTCAGATTAATGTTACATAACCCATTGCCGTTTCGAAGCAAATTACTTCAGATTAATGTTACATAACCCATTACTAAGCAACTGGCTTCAGATTAATGTTACATAACCCATTGCCGTTTCTAAGCAAATTACTTCAGATTAATGTTACACAACCCATTGCCATTTCTAAGCAAATTACTTCAGATTGATGTTACATAACCCATTACTAAACAACTGGCTTCAGATTAATGTTACATAACCCATTGCCATTTCTAAGCAAATTACTTCAGATTAATGTTACATAAGCCATTGCCGTTTCGAAGCAAATTACTTCAGATTAATGTTACATAAGCCATTGCTGTTTCTAAACAAATTACTTCAGATTAATATTACATAACCCACTGCCATTTCTAAGGAAATTTCTTCAGATTAATGTTACATAACCTATTTCCATTTCTAAGCAAATTACTTCAGATTAATGTTACATAACCCATTGCCATTTCTAAGCAAATTACTTCAGATTAATGTTACATAACCCATTGCCATTTCTAAGCAAATTACTTCAGATTAATGTTACATAACCCATTGCCATTTCTAAGCAAATTACTTCAGATTAATGTTACATAACCCATTGCCATTTCTAAGCAAATTACTTCAGATTAATGTTACATAACCCATTGCCATTTCTAAGCAAATTACTTCAGATTAATGTTACATAACCCATTGCCATTTCTAAGCAAATTACTTCAGATTAATGTTACATAACCCATTCCCATTTGTAAGGAAATTACTTCAGATTACTGTTACATAACCCATTGTCATTTCTAAGGAAATTACTTCAGATTAATGTTACATAACCCATTGCCATTTCTAAGGAAATTACTTCAGATTAATGTTACATAACCCATTGCCATTTCTAAGGAAATTAGTTCAGATTAATGTTACATAACCCATTGCCATTTGTAAGGAAATTACTTCAGATTAATGTTACATAACCCATTGTCATTTCTAAGGAAATTACTTCAGATTAATGTTACATAACCCATTGCCATTTCTAAGGAAATTACTTCAGATTAATGTTACATAACCCATTGCCATTTCTAAGGAAATTACTTCAGATTAATGTTACATAATCCATTGCTAAGCAACTGGCGTCAGAATAATGTTATATAACCCATTACCGTTGCTAAGCAAATGACGTTAACATTAATGTTGCATAATCTAAAATGCTCTAACATATTCCATCGCCGTTGCTAAGCAAATGATGCCAGATTAATATTACATAACCCATTGCCGTTGCTAGGCAACCGTCGTCTGAAGTTAAAATCTTCGTAACATTGTACCGGTAATTATTTGTTTCTTGAACATGGACGTTTTTCGTTAAAATAACCTAATCAGAATCTCTTCTTTCCACTACAAATTCCACTTAATCTCATTGATATATTTGAATTCGGATCTCCAAAACTCAAGGTTTGCGATCTAGTCGTCGAGTTAACGTTGTGCTTGATATTTTTGTTACATTATAAAGTAGGAACAATAGTAATATACGTTACAAGAGCGGAATGTTGACGTTTTCATGGTCGAGGAAAAGATTGAAAAAGCGAAACGTAGTTGAGCTTTTTTAATTTCCGAGAACATGAAAACAAACATACCGCTCGTGTATCGTACATCATTTTGTGCGAAGATCGTTTATTACATACCTGAAAGACGAATTTCTAATTAGTTGCAATGAAATCTCCATCTTGGTTTCTGTTTAATGACGCCAACTTCGGAACACCAAAATATCTTTCTTCGACATTGTTGCTATAAAATGTTTTCTGTGTTTACTATACTCCAGCAGGCCGTGATATACGTCTGTCTTTTTTTCCCCCAGTCTATAAATGCGAACTTAAAACAAACGGTAAGGTTATGTAATGATTTATTTTTCGTTTTAATATTTAACAATATTATTTATATAACATATTGCAGTAATAACATCGGCATCTGGAATCTTGTTGATTTTTCACGGCTTCCTTAATGTTACTTGTATCAGGAATGCAATAAGTTTCGTGGAGTAGTAGACTTTACTTAATTTTTGCAAATATTTAAAAACAATAATTAACAGTGCAATTTAGGTGAAATTGCAGTGGTAAGTTTCCAATTTATAATTATTACTATGTTAAACGTCTCTAAAAATAATATGTTAAAAGCCTAAAGCAGTAAAATGAATGTGGCGCTTAAGCGGTAAGAAGAGGGAAATTGTTATGTGTGTTACGTTGGGAATACTGAATGTGGTATTTCACACTTACCTCGTATTGGTTATGTGGGGAAAACAAGGAAATACGCACGATCTCGCACAAAAGAATTATAGACTGTATGTGCCTCCAGAGAGGGAACACTGTTGCTTCGAGACGCAGGTGTTACTAGCGAGTAACGAAACTCCCGCAGTGCAGGATCAGTATCGTCCTCAAAACGTCCCCGCACAATAACTGCATAAGGTATAATTAGAAAATGTAGGCCTATGTGTGTTACCCTGTTTATTTCGCGGGCCACGGTTTGGTAGTCACGGCACGTAACCAATTTGTCGGGCATATCGACCCAATGGCGACACTGTCTCCACATTCAAGATGCAAGACACTCCTCGGAACAGGACTTGTCCACTAAATTACCAGAGGGACAATATCAGGTAGCGTCAAACCCGTTGCTGAGAACAATTGTACTTTCACCACAAAATTTACCCGCTTGAAATTTTTCTTATAAAATATCTTCGTTCAAATTAGAGAAACTTTCTCAAACGATGAAAAACCAAATTGCATGAAATTGACAGGTTGTGTTATTTTAAAATCCTAAATAAGTCTACTATAGTGAACACAGAACAACTAACCAAAAATGTATTTAAAATAGGCTTAAGGACTTTAATAATAGACGGTAGTATATTCATCAGCCACATGGTTTAAGCCTTGTTTCGCTCGTTCTGGTCTCATGAAGTATATAAATTTTAAAATTGTTGAAGCCATCTTTTCCTGAGTCTACCTATGTTTCGTTTACCAGTTGGTCTGTAGTTGAATATTAAATTAGGAATACGGTCTTGAGTCATTCTTTCAATGGGTTGCTTCCATTTATTCCTATATTCTGTGAGTTTTTCAATTAAATTGAATATATTCAGTAGTATATTACACACGTTATTTAAAGGGTATAATAATGTTTTGTTATTTGAAGTGTTGTATCAGTGAAGAAGTGTGTTGTGTCAGTTAAGTGTGTTGTGTAGGTGAAGTGTGTTTGTGTCAGTGAAGTTTTATAGTTTATAGTGGCAGTGCAAAGTATTTGAACAGTGAAATCAGGATAGTATCATTGAAATGTGTCGTAGTTCCAGTGCAGTGAGTGAGTTGACAGCGAAATGAGTGTAATGCTGAAAGGTACTTGTGCGGGTATGAACATATCATACTTGTGGGTTTTAGTTCGAACTTAGGGTTAAGATACAAATTAGATTTACTTTAAATGTTATTTTAAGTGATTGTGCTGCGTTTAATTTAGGATGCTCATTATTATTATTATTATTATTATTATTATTATTATTATTATTATTATTATTATTATTATTATTATTTTTATTTTTATTATTATTATTATTATTTTTATTTTTATTATTATTATTATTATTATTATTAATTGTATTTTTATTAATTGTGTTTATTTTTAATTGTCATTATTGAGTTTAATTAGTTACCACTGCCACCGGGTATCTACCCATCTGCAGTGTGAATAAATACATACATAGTATGAAAATAAGGCGGGGCTAAACGTAGCCCTATTCTGAAATCAGTCACTGAGATTGCTGAACGTTGTCTACAGTCCGTCCCAGGAATCTGTGAAGTAACTTCACGCATATGGGGTCGGAGTCTATCTGTTCAGGAGTGTATTGCGGGCAGCATCAGCTCGAGACCGCTAAGGGGTAAGATGCTCGAGGTAGAATGTAGAGTAGAAAGACGAAACAATCTGCGCAAGTGGTATGTGGGAGGGCTAGGGCCAATGATCGCTCTGGGGGGAGGTGTTGGTTGGACGAAGCGAGCAATCGCTTGCAGGGATTAGATAATAATAATAATAATAATAATAATAATAATAATAATAATAATAATAATAGTTTTATTTTCCCTGGCAGAGTTAAGGTCATCAGGCCTTCTCTTCCACTCAACCAGGATCAAATCAAATAAAGAAAAATACATACCGGTATACACTTCTATCTGAGTATTTTTTTTTATATTTATGTATTTAAAATTGCTTAAAAAAACTCTTAACCTATTCGGACACTGCAGCTAAGATCAATGTTTAATATGAAATCTCTCCAACATAGGAGATCAGTATGTACAATTTTATTTCTCAGGAGAATACTCACAAAGAAAATCGATTCTTCAGATATATCGAAATTAATTCCTTTTTATCCTCCATTCGTTAAGTCACGTAAAAAAGTACTTATTCATAGTTCTAGACAGTCATAAAAATTCACCCCTAATCAGAATGTTGTTCCTTTATAAAAAGTTAAATAATCCCAATGATACTGTATGTATGTATGTATGTATGTATGTATGTATGTATGTATGTATGTATGTATGTATGTACACCCGGTGGTAGTGATATATAATATATAGTATTGCCATTACACTAATACAATAATTACAGCAATAAAAAATAAAATAAACTTACTTCTAACTATAAATAAGTAAATGCAATAAACCTAGGACTATAAATAAAAACTATGCTATAATAACTCCTACAATAAGCAAAAGTAGACCTAACTTATAAGTAATTCTATTTCACCCAACTATTACCAATTTAAGTAATTACATATCACCTTAATTAATTACATATCATCTTAATTAATTACATATCTCCTTAATTTATTTACATATCAACTTAATTACATATCATCTTAATTTATTACATCTCAACTTAATTAATTAATTACATGACACGATTTATTTTCAGGAACAGATTATATATTATATATATTATAGCCGCATACTAGCCATACCAACACATAAGACATCATCGTATTCATCATCATACACAATATCGCTCTCGCGCTTGTGGAATACCCTACCCAGTGACATCAGAGACTGTCGGAATTTAGTAGCGTTCAAAAGCAAACTTATTAAGCATTTTCTTACTGCGTAGAGTAGGTTTAATTTGTACTTAATCAATAAAAGAAATGTTTCTCTCTTCTTAACTTTTACAATAAACTCTCTAGCTTTTATTAATCAGTTAATCTTTTAGTACTTTGATTTTTATTGTATTTGTAAATTTAATATTAATTGTAATTGTATTCTTAATATTGTAGTTGTAATCCCCTGGTAAAGGGGAAGAGAAGGCCTGATGGCCTTATTTCTACCAGGTTAAATAATAGTACATTATGAAACGAGCCTATAATGGTAGTAATTAAGACGCGAGTATGATTGTTTATGAAACGAGCGCAAGCGAGTTTCATAATTTTCGTACGACTTTTTTATGCTCGACCACATTTCTAAATTGAAATTATTCATAAGTCTTCATGTTATGGTTATGTAAGTGAGGAGCGGAACTGACCTGTACTGTGAGATGTGCGCAGACGCGAAAGTATTGATTTTTCCGAGGCACGAATGTCATTGACCTTGATATAATCTAGAGAATAACATGAACATTAGGCTTGATATAACCTGGAAATTGATTTAGAATTGAAAAACAAGATGAAAAATTGAATTTATTTGAATATTATTTACAATTAACGCTAATTATTATAGTAACAGAACATAACCTTCTGCGACAGTATTGGATTTCCAGCCTCCGTGACTTTTCGCTAATTGTCTTTCGATTGCATATCCTAGAATAATCGATACTTGCGGTTTCATAATGGTACAATCAGTACAATGGTGATTTCTCATTGGCTGAATAACTGAATTATAATGAATAGGTGTCCTTTAATGAGGTGAATTAAAGGGCTACTACCAGGTGTATAATTACTACATTTCGGCATGGTCGAGCATAAATAAATAAATATATATATTTAAGAAATACATTTATGCAAATTTTGTTAATTCAGAAGCTAATTTTCTCTTTCTCTCCTTCTCTCTCATTATATTCAGATTATTCAGTTTACTCATTGTATATGTTATAATATTCTGCTGCAAATAGAAATTTGTTTTATATTACTATTTTCTTGTAAGATAAAAATGTTAAGGAAGTGTTTTATGGGCAGTAATGTCTATGTACTTTCAAATAAATAAATAACACCATATTGTAATATAGCTTGTACTAATGCGAGGTAAATCATTCGTAAAGTTTGGATAGTCGAGTAATTTCGTAGGATAACAAAATAGTGAATAATTTTTCTTCATCTAATGCAAAGGAAACAACATGTTTATCTCAACGTAAGTGTTGGTCGATTATTATTCCGAGACACTTAACCTGAGGAGATTAATTTAGAATAGGACAGTTACAATTATTAGAAGAAAAATTTGATGTATAATCTTTCAAGCCATAAGTTTTTAAATAGGCACACCATATCAGTTGACAAAATTTCGCACTCTCGCTTCCCAGGAACCATATTCAGATGAATTGACACTCCATAACCATTCTGAGGAATCGTACTCACTCGCTTCAAAACAAACATTTGAATTAATTCTCCATATCCATTCAGAGAAGTAATATATTCGCTCCCAAGCAGCCTATATCCATCAAGTGGAGCATACACACTCGCTTCTAAACAAACTATAAAAATTTGAATTGGTACTTCATAACCGTTGAAAGGCCTCATACACACTGCCTTCTAAAGATGCCATAAAAGTTTCAAGTGACACTTCATATCCGTCAAAAGGACTCATACAGTCTCTTGCAAAGGAACCATAGGCTTTTGAACTGACACTTCATAACTATCGCGAGTGGAGTCCTCAAGATTCCTCTTGGGCGTGCGCCTACAGTGTCAGCTGTTCGGAATGATGGGGATGTCTTTGTCATGGCTACGTCATGATTAATAGTGCAGTTGAGGAACTGAATCAAAGTGGTCCTAGTATTGCGTGTTGGCTAACACACATGTCTAATCAGTCGTCTATGTACACTGGCGTTCAAAGGTATTGGACCTAAATATTCTGATCGTGTAAGCGAACTTTCTAACCTCGGAATATGTCAACCATATATATAGGCTAACAAATTGACACACTTTGAAATAGTTCAGCTACTTCTCAATAGGTGACACTGCTATTGAAATGGGTAAAAAAGCATTGATTAAATTATGATATCGATTAAGTATAATTCTCATAATTGACAGTATCAGCGATTTCTCGCTAAACTTAGTGCAAATCATGAAATTTTGAATTTTATAATACGGGTGTAACTAAAGAAATGAGATTAAATAGTAAAAAGAGAGATAAAGTTATAATAAATAATAATAACATTGATACTGTTCAAGAATTTAAATATTTGGGTAGTATAATTGACAAGGATGGTGGAGCCTTTGAGGATGTAAAGAACCGAATAAAAAATGCAAATAGTGCATTTGTCCAGTTGTACCCGATATGGAAATCTTATATTATATCTAGATCTACAAAAATTAAAATCTTTAACAGTAGTGTGAAATCAGTCTTATTATATGCCTGTGAGACATCGAAAACAAGTAAAATTATACAAAATAAACTGCAAACATTTGTTAATAGATGTTTACGAAGAATTTTAAAAATTAGATGGCCAGATATAATCACAAACTCAGAACTATGGAAGATAACAAATCAGAAAGAAATCACAATAGAAATCAAAAGACGAAAGTGGAATTGGACAGGGCACACAATCAGGAAAGAAGATGGAGCAGTAGAAAGAATGGCTTTGGATTGGAACCCCCAGGATAGTAGAACAAGAGGAAGGCCAAAAAATACATGGAAGAGAACAGTTTTGGAGGAAATTGCTAGGGAGGAGAAAACATGGAGCGAAGTGAAGAAGTTGGGTGCAAATAGGGTCCGATGGAGGCACTTTGTGAATGACCTATGCTCCTCATGAGGAGATACAGGAGTTTGATTGATTGAATACGGGTATATTTATGCACTATTGGCGACACTGACTGATATGTTCACCATCTATTCATAGAAGTAATAACCAACGAGTTAGAAAGAGATTATAAAGTGTCCATTGCGCCTCCATGTTTGAAGAAAATTGAAAGAGCGTCCGCCATTAGCTTAAGCGGCCAAAAAAAGTGGGCGTGGCGATAAGTAAGGATGGAATCTGAAGCTGTCAAAATTTCGTTTACATAATTCAGATAAATTGAAGTGGAAAAACCTAGTGTTTCATCAAATACGTGCTAGTAACTTAATCTAAAATAAAGACCTTCCGTACGTTAAATTTAAAACACTTGAGCTATTCTTTTTCTAACTCGTTGGTAATAACTATAGAAGCCATATTTATACAAAAAAATTATCGATCACTATCGATTAGTATGGGTCAGGTATCTTTGAACTCCAGTGCAGAATACGTGGAATGTTTTGCATATGCATTGCAGTTCAGATAATGAAATTAAACGCGCCGAAAATATGAAAAGAAAAACAAGTGGCTTTAATTCAATTTAATCTCATCTTCATACATAGAAGTTTGTTCAACATATTGCTAATAAAAATATTGTGACCGTACAGTATTTTCGTAGTCTTTTATGACGTCATTTCTAAATACTATCAAGATTCTCATCACTATCTCGGTACAATAGTCACAGCATGTGTCTTCTAATGTAAATCTCATGAGGAAGGTGAGCTAGTTCTCTGTTGTTACTACACCAATGATCTAACAAGAAGAAACAAGAGCACCAAGGGAAAACTCTTCCAGTAGCGATCGACTTTTCAAAGGGTCCGGCAATTAAGAATAGTAATGCACGCCTACAATCTTTTATAAATGTAGTTTTATCTTAAGACAAATATTCAAGCAACAGTTAACTTGAGACACATAAAATGAAACACTGACTAATCATAGACCGCATATCGTAATCATTTAAATATCATAGGTAAATTATACACATAGGACATTCATTATTTTAATTATTTATTTATTTATTTAATTATTAATTTATTTATTTACTTGTTTGTTTGTTTGTTCGTTCGTTGTTTATTTTCTTCTCAGTCATTCAGCCTTTCTTTCAATCATTCATTGATTCATTCATGTATCTATTTATTTAGTTATGTATGTGTATGTATGTATTTGGTTTTATTTATTTATTTATTTATTTTGTTTGTTTATTTATTTATTTATTTATTTTGTTTGTTTATTTGTTTATTTATTTTGTTTGTTTATTTGTTTATTTATTTATTTATTTTGTTTGTTTCTTTATTTGTTTATTTATTTATTTATTTATTTATTTTGTTTGTTTATTTATTTTTTTATTTATTTATTTATTTATTTTGTTTGTTTGTTTATTTATTTATTTATTTATTTTGTTTGTTTATTTATTTATTTATTTTCTTTGTTTGTTTATTTATTTATTTATTTATTTATTTTGTTTGTTTATTTGTTTATTTATTTATTTACTTATTTTGTTTGTTTCTTTATTTGTTTATTTATTTATTTATTTATTTTGTTTGTTTGTTTGTTTATTTATTTATTTTGTTTGTTTATTTGTTTATTTATTTATTTTGTTTGTTTCTTTATTTGTTTATTTATTTATTTATTTATTTGGTTTGTTTATTTATTTATTTATTTATTTTGTTTGTTTCTTTATTTATTTATTTATTTATTTATTTTGTTTGTTTATTTATTTATTTATTTATTTATTTTATTTGTTTCTTTATTTGTTTATTTATTTATTTATTTATTTTGTTTATTTATTTATTTATTTTGTTTGTTTCTTTATTTGTTTATTTATTTATTTATTTATTTTGTTTATTTCTTTATTTGTTTGTTTATTTATTTATTTATTTATTTTGTTTGTTTCTTTATTTGTTTATATATTTATTTATTTATTTTGTTTGTTTGTTTGTTTATTTATTTATTTATTTATTTATTTATTTATTTTGTTTGTTTATTTGTTTATTTATTTATTTATTTTGTTTGTTTCTTTATTTGTTTATTTATTTATTTATTTTGTTTGTTTATTTGTTTATTTATTTATTTATTTTGTTTGTTCATCTGTTTACTTATTTATTTATTTATTTATTTATTTATTTATTTATTTATTTATTTATTTATTTATTTATTTATTTATTTATTTATTTATTTTGTTTGTTTGTTTGTTTATTTATTTATTTATTTTGCTTCTTTATTTATTTATTTATTTATTTATTTTGTTTGTTTGTTTGTTTGTTTATTTATTTATTTATTTTGTTTGTTTATTTATTTATTTATTTACTTCTTTTTGTTTATTTTGTTTGTTTGTTTGTTCGTTGTTTATTTTCTTCTCAGTCACTCAGCCTTTCTTTCAATCATTCATTGATTCATTTATTTATCTACCTATTTCTTTCTTTATTTATTTATTCATTCATTCATTCATGTAAATTATTAAATTCATCCTCAATTTATTTTCGGCACTTGAAGGCAGATAAGGTATGAAGTCCCTTCTAAGGACCAATGGGGATAATATGGTCAGACTATCGCACACACCTGGGGGGTGACGATGTTGGAATGATGATGGAACATTGGTGGAATGAATGTACAGGGAAAACCGTAGTGCTAGAAGAAATTTGCCTTAGAGCGCTTTGTCTACCGCAAATTTTATTATATTTACGAGAACAAAATTGTGAAATTAATACTTTATAAAAGCACACAAGTATTAATTACATGTTGTTCCTTTTATTTCAATTATTCTCTTCATGTTGTGAGAGAGCGAATTCTTTATTTTGTAGGTTTGTAAATATGAAACATATTTGAAATCCCGTAATCAGAGCCTCTTTCCATAATATCTAATCATTTCCCTTTATAGCGTTCCATTTTTGTTTTCTGTAATACACGTATTGCCTTTGTCGAGCGCATTTCTGCAGCTTCGAGTTTCCCCTTCTTTTTTTTTGTGTTACAATTCTAATACAGAGCTTCTGTAATAATATGATGCAAGAGAAATTACTTTGTGAAATATTAATCAATGTTATATGTAACAAAAAAAGTGTAATACCATATTGGTGGAAAGGCCATAGTTTTCTCAGAAGAAAATATTCTTTTCTTAACGTTTAGGAACGTGATTTTTGTCCATATCGATAGAAAATGTAATAAAGAATCATTCATCCCTCTGGCGCATTTCAATAGCGTCAACGGTTTTCGAGTAACTTTAATTTAAAAACCACTCATTTGAAGCCACTGACCGATGCGACCAGCTTGCAACATTTTAACCAGAAAGGGAGATGGGAGGTAGTTCGCTAAGGCAGACAGATCTGAGTACGTTGACCTCTTACATCTGTGTTATGAGAAGAAAGAGCAGTGCGTTAGCGGCGATGTTGCCAGACTGCTGATACTGCCAACTCAGTTTTCTACTTAAACGTGCATTTAATCACAAAACGTAATATAGGTTTTGTATCCTTTCGTCACTTTCAATCTGCAGGATTATTTAAGTTCCACACTGTATAACCGTAGGTAGCCGCATTCTGGTAGACCCAAAATATATTTTGTGCGAGATCGTGCGTATTTGCTTGTTTTCCGCACAGAACCAATACGTGGTAAGTGTGAAATACCACATTCAGTATTCCCAACGTAACACACATAACAATTTCCCTCTTCTTACCGCTTAAGCGCGACATTCATTTTACTGCTTTAGGCTTTTAACATATTATTTTTAGAGACGTTTAACATAGTAATAATTATAAATTGGAAACTTACCACTGCAATTTCACCTAAATTGCAATGTTAATTATTGTTTTTAAATATTTGCAAAAATTAAGTAAAGTCTACTACTCCACGAAACTTATTGCATTCCTGATACAAGTAACATTAAGGAAGCCGTGAAAAAATCAACAAGATTCCTATATGCCGATGTTATTACTGCAATATGTTATATAAATAATGTTGTTAAAATATTAAAATGAAAAATAAATCATTACATAACCTTACCGTTTGTTTTAAGTTCGCATTTATAGACTGGGGGGGAAAAAAAAAACAGAAGTATATCACGGCCTGCTGGAGTATAGTAAACACAGAAAACATTTTATAGCAACAATGTTGAAGAAAGATATTTTGGTGTTCCGAATTTGGCGTCATTAAACAGAAACCAACATGGAAATTTCATTGCAACTAATTAGAAATTCGTCTTTCAGGTATGTAATAAACGATCTTCGCACAAAATAATGTACGATACACGAGCGGTATGTTTGTTTTCATGTTCTCGGAAATTAAAAAAGCTCAACTACGTTTCGCTTTTTCAGTATTTTCCTCGACCATGAAAACGTCAACATACCGCTCTTGTAACGTATATTACTATTACAGTTATGCTACGATTTACTTGAAACTTGGGAAGTGTTCATGTGATATAAAATAGACAAACATTTATAAGTGTTATTTAAGTGTACTTTCCGGCTTAATCAGAATCACAGTAACATTTTTTTAAATGGAACACGCTGTATATTTGTACTTTTTTTTTTTCGTCTTCAAATTCCGAATCTAATGATGTATAATATATCCAGGTTTGAATTGCTAGTCTTTTGTTTAATACATATCAGTATGGAAACAACAATGACTGCTATGGAAGATTGCTGTTTAAAACAAATGAATGTTTGTTTACACGTGTGCAATAGCGGTGGTAGACAAATTATTATACAATTACACTATAATTATGCAATTATTAAGCAATTAAAGCCATTGGTCGTGCAAAATAGAACGTTATTATTATACTAGTTATGAAAAGGTGGCTATGTTATTAATATTTGGCGAGTGCAGAAATAATGCCCAGGCAGTTCGCGTTTTCTATACTGAAAATGTATTATTAACATGCACATCATCACTTGCTGAAAATCTATTACTAATAATAAATCTGTAGCCAAATTTTTTTTGGTAATTTTCGATTTTCCAAAAATAATTGATGTTAACATGTATAATTAACCATCCTGAAACCGAAAATAGCTTTATTGAAATTTTTGTCTGTCTGTCTGTCTGTCTGTTACCTTTTCACGCGATAATGGCTGAACAGATTTATATGAAAATTGGAATATAAATTAAGTTCGTTGTAACTTAGATTAGGCTACATATATGGCATTCAAAATACTTTATTTAAAAGGGGGGTTATAAGGAGGCCTGAATTAAATAAATCGAAATATCTCGCTTATTATTGATTTTCATGAAAAATATTACATATCAAAAGTTTCTTTAAACATAATTTCCGATAAGTTTTATTCTGTACAAAAGTTTGATAGGACTGATATTTAATGAGATAAATGAGTTTTAAAATTACAATAACGGCACCTAAGCCGCTGTAATGAAATAAAAACAAATGACTTCGTCTATAAGGGGCCTTGGACAACAACAATCGAAAGCTATTAAACATAGCCTACAGAGAATGTTTCTGTGTTTTTATGAAGTAATATCAGAAGCTAATTAATTGTTTAATTATTATTTCACCATTGGAAAGTGTAGTTTCTCTAGATGGACATAATTCTACAGTGTTATTACAGTAACTTCTGAAACATATAGCAAGTAATATAAATTATACACATTAAAACTAAATGATATATCAATCATCATTAAACTATGGTTGCATGTAATAACATTTAAGAAACATGTTAAAGGAATTATCATTGCACCAAATGATTGCTCTCTGAACAAAAATGACCGCATTTTAATTATTTAATACAATTTAAATTAAGTAACATATTAAACACGATTTATCCTTCTATCAGACACGAATGTTCCCTGGAGCAAACGTCCTATTTTAATTATGTAATTACTTTATATTTATTTCTAACAGATGCAGCGGAGCTCACGGGTACGGCTAGTATTTTAATATAATCGAAGAGAAATTTCGTAATGAAGTCAATAATAAAACCAAAGACAGCATTTCGTTATTTCTGAAGAAACAGAATCGGATATTTTCACTATATGGAGGTAAAGCCAACTTCAAGAACAAGAGAAATTTGTAGCGTTTCAGGAATTAATGTGCGCTGTCTTAAATCACTAAGTGATTATTTTACGCATATCATATTATTATAATGTACCGAAGTACATATGATATTTCCGTGCAGGAATTCTGGGTTATCATATGATGAAGGATGGGTGGAGCGCTCATTCCGTCGGATCCCGGCCACTTAGTCTCTCGTATTGAGTGCACCTCTGCACATAGTGTGTTGGACATTGTGCCACTGTCACAAATCTGTGACACAGTGCATGATGGTTGGCCAGTAAAGGGAAACAGAGAGTGGAACTTAACTGAGAGGATTCAGTCCAACATCGGAACTGAAATCCGGTGTGACTTAGTGGATAAAGCATCAGCTCGTAGAGCTGAAAACTCGGGGTTCTAGTCCCGGTGCCGGAGAGAATTTTTCTCCGCTCCACTCATCCTTCATCCAATAAAATGTTTACTTTACGACTCAATGTGGAAGTTCACTTTACAACACTCAGTGCAGTAAAGTTGGTCAGTATAATACTCGTTGCAATGTTGTTATGTTTCACTTTACATTATCGGATAAATAAACTTAACAAAAAACGATCTCGGATCGTATACATGGACCGTATGCGGAGGTTTATTTATCCATTTATCTATTTATCTATTTATCTATTTAATTATTTATCTATTTAATTATTTAATTACTTAATTATTTATTTATTTAACTATTTATCTATTTAATTATTTAATTAATTAATTAATTAATTAATTAATTAATTAATTATTTATCTATTTAATTATTTATCTATGTAATTATTTAATTATTTATCTATTTATTTATTTATTTAATTATTTATCTATTTATTTATTCATTCATTCATTCATTCATTCATTTATTTATTTATTTATTTATTTATTTATTTTGCTAATATCTGTAACATAAAATATAATATATACAGAAAAAACTTTAGCTCGTCCCTGAAAGAGTAGAACTCGTGCTCAGGGGCGGATTCCTAAATTGAAATTAAGAAGTATATAATAAAATTTTTCCTATGCCTACTGTGCAAATAGAATATATAAATTTAAATTTACATTTTTTTTTTCAATTTTTATAAAATCCATATATAACTTTTTAAATTTAATACTAGAGCTATTAGAATTGACAAGATTAGGATATTTAAATATAAATTTGTTATATATTATTGAGCCTAAATTAGTGTTATGATTAAATACTGTAACAGTGTTGCAATAGGTGAATAGGTTAATAGGAAGGTGAAAAATAGGAAAGATTCGAGAATTCTGGAAATACCTGCCCTTGGGCAGAAAATGTTATGAGAGCGAGTGAGTGAGTGAGTGAGTGAGTGAGTGAGTGAGTGAGTGAGTGAGTGAGTGAGTGAGTGAGTGAGTGAGTGAGTGAGTGAGTGAGTGAGTGAGTGAGTGTATATGTTTTGATATTTTATGCTCCGCCATGCCGAAATATAGTAATTATACACCTGGTAGTAGCTTTAATGCACCTCATTAAAGTACACCTATTCATTATAGTTCAGTTGTTCAGCCAATGAGAAATCACCATTGTAGCATTATAAAACTGCAAGTATCGATTATTCTCGGATATGCAATCGAAAGACAACTAGCGAAACGTCACGGAGGCTGGAAATCCAATACTGTCGCAGAAGATTATGTTCTGTTACTATAATAATTAGCGTTAATTGTAAATAATCTATACTAATAATAAATCTGTAGCCAAAATTTTTCTGGTAATTTTAGATTTTCCAAAAATAATTGGTGTTAACATGTATAATTAACCATCCTGAAACCGAAAAGCGCTTTTTTTTTCATTTTTGTTTGTCTGTCTGTCTGTCTATCTGTCTGGATGTTTGTTACCTTTTCACGCGATAATGGCTGAACCGATTTATATGAAAATTGGAATATAAATTAAGTTCGTTGTAACTTAGATTTTAGGCTATATGGCATTCAAAATACTTTATTTAAAAGGGGAGTTATAAGGGGGCCTGAATTAAATGAATCGAAATATCTCGCTTATTATTGATTTTCATGAAAAATATTACATAACAAAAGTTTCTTTAAACATAATTTCCGATACCTTTTATTCTATATAGAAAATTTTGATAGGACTGATATTTAATGAGATAAATGAGTTTTAAAATTACAATAACAACGCCATCTAAGGCGCTGTACTGAAATAAAAACAAATGACTCCGTCTATAAGGGGCCTTGGACAACAGCAATCGAAAGCTATTAAACATAGCCTACAGAGAATGTTTCTGTGTTTGTATGAAGTAATATCGGAAGCTAATTAATTGTTTAATTATTATTTCACCATTGGAAAGTGTAGTTTCCCTAGATGGACATCATTCTACAATGTTATTACAGTAACTTCTGAAACATATAGCAAGTAATATAAAGTATACACATTAAAGCTAAATGATATGTCAATCTTCATTAAACTATGGTTGCATGTAATAACAGTTGAGAAACATGTTAAAGGAATTGTCATTGAACCAAATGATTGTTCTCTGGACCAAAATGACCGCATTTTAATTATTTAAATACAATTTAAATTAAGTAACATATTAAACACATTTATCCTTCTATCAAACACGAATGTTCCCTGGATCAAACGTCCTATTTTAATTATGTAATTACTTTATATTTATTTCTAACAGGTGCAGCGGAGCGCACGGATACGGCTAGTATTCAAATAAATTCAATTTGTCATCTCGTTTTTCAATTCTAAATCAATTTCCAGGTTATATCAAGATTAATGTTCATGTTATTCTCTAGATTATATCAAGGTCAATGACATTCATTCCTCGGAAAAAATCAATACTTTCGCGTCTGCGCACATCTCACAATTTAGAAGGTCAGTTCCGCTCCTCACTTAGATAACCATAACATGAATAGTTATGAATAATTTCAAGTTATATATATGGTCGAGCATAAAAAGTCGTATGAAACTTGCCTATAATGGTAATTAAGACGCTCGTATGAAAATTATGAAACTCGCTTGCGCTCGTTTCATAAACAAACATACTCGCGTCTTAATTACTACCATTATAGGCTCGTTGCATAATGTACATGGTGAGCATAAATGATTGCCCTAGTTTGGGGATTTTTATAGACAAACCGTGAATGATACAACAATGGTACTAATATTACCAAATAAGGCATCTCTCAAAGTTTTATTTGAAATTATCCGCGCGGCGTAATTCCACTTCTTACCGGTAGAGGACCTGAGTTTACAGAGTTTACAGAAATGGCGACTGGTGTTGAGCGTGCATTTGTAGCGTTGGAATTTCGTTCCACAAGATCAGTCATAACAGTGCAGCGAAATTTTCGAACAAGATTCCATAAAGATCCACCAGACCCCAAGACCATTAGACGATGGTACAATCAATTAGTGACCACAGGATGTCTGTGTAAAGGAAAATCTCCTGGTCGGCCACGCGTCCCACAAGAAACAGTTGAACGAGTGCGGGCATGCTTCCAGCGTAGTCCACAGAAATCTACACGCCGCGCCAGCAGGGAGTTAACTGTACCGCACAAAACTGTACCAAACAGATGGGTTGGTCGTGCGAGCAGACACGATATGCAGCTATTGTCCTGGCCTCCACGTTCCCCTGACATAACACCCTGTGATTTTTACCTGTGGGGATATGTTAAAGACTCTGTTTTTGTACCTCCATTACCGGCAAATCTGCCAGAGTTACGCGACCGCATCATCAACGCCATCGCTGCAATCGACATGGATACACTTCATCGTGTATGGGACGAATTGGACTACCGGCTTGATGTCTGCAGGGTCACACATCGAGCACTTTAAGGTATGTTAAAAAAACTTGGAGAGTTTCTCTATCTACTTGTATATCTAAATATTTTATATGTTAAATCGTTAGTCCACAAATAATTTTCGTAACTAGGGCAATCATTTACGCTCACACTGTACTATTTCTAACAGTGCACATCACTACACTAACATAATGTTTACATTTACAACACAAGCCTCTGCACTTTACTTCACTTTCGAAATATGGACTTCAAATGTCCTTAAAATTCCATCAGCTCGGCCGGTTCCGAACTAGCGAATGTGGGATACAAGGCAATCACTGAAGCACACGGGACTAAACTATAGAAGAATACACGTACCGGTATGTTATTTGTTTTATTTGATCCGCCTCGGCTATCTAGCACCGAGATGAGTTGCCGTGCAGTATAAACACATTAGGGGAAACCCTCTGTTGCAATTTCGCCATAATAACGCGATCGCTGTAGACATACGTGAGGATTAATAAACTTGAAAAGCAATCCCTGCACTTACGCCACTTTACCTAATTGCATATTGATTGAAGCTTGTTGCTAGGTTACGGGACAGATTTAACAGCAGTCGTGGAACTGTCATGTGTCGGTTTTGACTGACGCTGATTTTCGTATAATAGAGTCGATGACATGGTGCGGAGCTGTGGTGGAATGAGGGCGACGCGACAAAAGCATGCTCGGAGAGTCTCAGGTCTTCCGTGGTCCGTCCTATATCGGAACTTGTCTCTAATAATAACAACAAAGGAACTGAACCAAGAGATCTGAAGCACTTTGTTCGATTAAGTGTTTGCTTAAGAGAATAAAATTGTGGTCGGCATTCGTCACAGCTACACGAGGGAGTTTCTCTTTGAGGAAAATTGAGGTTAGACAATGATAACTTACTTTCCCTTCTCTCTCCATATTTCTTTAATGCTGTGCAAAGCGCAACAAAGGCGATGTAAGAATTATTCAAGGCTTTTATAGCGTTCGGCGTGATGGGAGATTTACGGGTTTTTGCACCGTGTCGTACATGTTGTGATAGCCAAAGTATCGGATTTACATATACACGTCCACACCTGTGGAGTAACGGTCAGCACGTCTGGCTGCGAAACCAGGTGGCCCGGGTTAGAATCCCGGTCGGAGCAAGTTACCTGGTTGAGGTTTTTTCCGGGGTTTTCCCTCAACCCAATACGAGCAAATGCTGGGTAACTTTCGGTGCTGGACCCCGGATTCATTTCACCGGCATTATCACCTTCATTTCACTCAGACGCTAAATAACCTGAGATGTTGATACAGCGTCGTAAAATAACCCAATACATATACACTCCATCAACCGCGGAAAGCAGGGAAAGAGAGAAGCTACGTGTAAAAATATATAATTTTCCAAAATAGTGATTTAACCAGATTACTGGGAAGGAAGGTCAGTGCCGAGAGGAGAAGTGAAATTCTTTCTGTGAGTGCAAGAGCTGAAATGGTGAATTTCTTTGTGGATAACTTACTAGGGCATTCGAAAAGTAATGGCAACATAGCTACTGTTTCACACTAAATTTATTTAGGTTAATTTTGACATTATAATAATAATCCGTGGCGCTACAGCCAGTGAAGGGCCTAGACCGACCAGCCGGCTGCTGGCCTCACGCCCACATGCCGAAGTAGAGGTGAACGATCATCCAACCAGAATGGAGGTATCGTGTGGTTAGCACAATGATCCCCCCAGCCGTTATAGCTGGTATTCGCAACTGGATTTCGCCACCTATCGTAGCTCCCCAAGTGCATCACGATGCTGGGTGGGCACCGGTCCCATACACTGGCCGAAATTTCATGAGAAAATTTCTTCCCCCATGAGGACTCGAACCAGCGCGCATTCCGTAACGCGAGTCCTAGGCGGGATGCCTTGGACCGCGACGCCACGGCGCGGGACTTTTTTTTTTAATTCCATACCAGGTTTCGAACCGTTTAAATTCAGAATGAACTGAACAAGCCATGCCTTAGCGTTCTCGGCTAAGGAAGGCGATAATTTTGACATTACATACTTCAAATATAGTCTCCTGCCATGTCAACAATACTATACGTTGCCAAATTTTTCGAAGACTGCGGATTCCATCTGCAGCAGCATTTCTGGACTAATCAATCTAAAGCTCTTTGGCTGTTACCTCTTGATTGAAAGCGAATGCCTCGCTTCCATCCAACTTGCAGTACGTCAGTATGGCAGGACTTCTCTCCCACAGGCTTCTTGTAATGCGCTAGAGTTGCATGTTTTTCTCTTGCAACTTGGATTTACATGAAACATCTTTAGGGCTGTATTGTTTACTACAAATCAGAAACAGTCACTGTATTTGTAAAATATGGCTACTTCGAGACTTTCAATATTGCAAATTTATTAAACAGTCGCTGCTTTATTACGTAGTACAAGGTTTCAATGATCACCGCTAGGAGCACTGATTTATAGCATTCTTGCCATTACTTATCGAATGCCCTAGTATTTGAAAGGTTTCTACCTAAAGTACGCCTAGTTGTAGTAGTAGGAGCAGGAGGAGGAGTTGGAGTTTTATTTCACCTGGCAGAGTTAAGGCCTTCTCTTCCACTCAACCAGATTTCAGTAATATACATTAAATAAAAAATTATGTGATAGATTATAAAACAACACAGAAAAGAAGACAGTCTACCTTAGAAATTGCATAAAATATAGTAGAAAATTACAAATACTCAAAATCAGTTAGGCTACATAATATAAGGAGAATATAAAATAGAGTAGAAAATTACACATAATCAAAATCAGTTACATAACATAAGGGGAATATATATACAATTTATAAGATATAAACTGCTCGAGATAAATTCGACGATTAATTCACTTCAGATATAGTGTACAGTTATTACAGTTAATATACTAATAGGAAAATACATGTGGGTTACAAGACATAAAAATTTGAATAGCAAAATCGTCCTATTTGAAATACTACTAATACTTACTGGCTTTTAAGAAACCCGGAGATTCATTGCCGCCCTCACATAAGCCCGCCATTGGTCCCTATCCTGAGCAAGTTAATCCATTCTCTATCATCATATCCCATCTCTCTCAAATCCATTTTAATATTATCCACCCAGCTACGTCTCGGTCTCCCCAAAGATCTTTTTTCCTCCGGCCTCCCAACTAACACTCTATATGCATTTCTGGATTCGCCCATACGTGCTATATGCCCTGCCATCTCAAACGTCTGGATTTAATGTTCCTAATTATGTCAGGTGAAGAATACAATGCATGCAGTTCTGCGTTGTGTAACTTTCTCCATTCTCCTGTAACTTCATCCCTCTTAGCCCCAAATATTTTCCTAAGAACCTTATTCTCAAACACCCTTAATCTCTGTTCCTCTCTCAAAGTGAGAGTCCAAGTTTCACAACCATACAGAACAACCGGTAATATAACTGTTTTATAAATTCTAACTTTCAGATCTTTTGACAGAAGACTAGATGACAAACGCTTCTCAACCGAATAATAACACGCATTTCCCATATTTATTCTGCGTTTAATTTCCTCACGAGTGTTATTTATATTTGTTACTGTTGCTCCCAGATATTTGAATTTTTCCACCTCTTCGAAAGATAAATCTCCAATTTTTATATTTCCATTTTGTACAATATTCTGGTCACAAGACATAATCATATACTTAGTCTTTTCGGGATTTATTTCCAAACCTATCGCTTTACTTGCTTCAACTAGAATTTCCGTGTTTTCCCTAATCGTTTGTTGATTTTCTCCTAGCATATTCACGCCATCCGCATAGACAAGAAGCTGATGTAACCCATTCAACTCCAAACCCTGTCTATTATCCTGTCAGTAATATACATGAAATACAAAATTATGTGAGAGATTATAAAACAACACAAAAAAGAAGACAGTCTACCTTAGAAATTGCATAAAATATAGTAGAAAATTACAAATAGTCAAAATCAGTTAGGCTACATAATATAAGGGGAATATAAAATAGAGTAGAAAATTACATATAATCAAAATCAGTTACATAACATAAGGGGAATATATATACAATTTATAAGATAAACTGCTCGAGATAAATTCGACGATTAATTCACTTCAGATATAAAGGGTGCGGCAAAACATCCTCCCTAACTTAAAGTTTAAATGAAGAACAGATGGATCAAAGTAAAGAAACTGTATTAATATGAATTGTATCTAAACAGTGGAAATTTAGGTTTACATGCGTTGCCATAGCGATATCAAATGACATGCGCAAAACAACAAGAATTGAATAGGACATTGAATACACGGAATTGACATTCAATTACTGAAAACTGTAATCTGTAACGAATCCCAACTAGGCCGTGGACGGGTGAAGAACGTGCTTACGATGTGGTATCGTTTCTGGTAAGTGGTAATTCCGTTGTCGCTGCTCAGATGTTTCCCGGACGTTTAATTTCTTCACGTGGCGACGTTCTCTGGCCAGCACGATCACAAGACCTTACACCCTGCGATTTTTTTCTAAGGGGGCATCTTAAGGCTGAGGTGTTCAAACATCGACCGAGGACTTTTCCAGACCTAAGAAATGCAATACAGGAAAAATTGGTCTTATTCCTCACGAAATGCTAACTTAGTGATTCAGAATTTCCGAAGTCGCATTCAACAATGCATTGATAGTGAAGGACACTATTTGAGAGACAAATTGTTCAAAAAATGAAAAATTTCCACTTTTAAGATACCATTCATATTAATAAAGTTTCCTTATTTTGATCCATCTGTCTTTTATTTAAACTTTAAAGTAGGGAGGATGGTTTGGCGCACTCTTTAGTATACAGTTAATATACTAATAGGAAAATACATGTGGGTTACAAGACATAAAATGTTGAATAGCAAAATCGTACTATATGGCATACAGATACAATTCATTAAGTAATATATCATGATAATAAAAAAGGGGGAAAAAGGAAAAGAGAGGAGAAAAAATAACAATTTGATCATTTAGGAATATTTAGAGACTTCCGCAAGAGTCTAGTTCTGTTCATTAAAGACATTTCTAAGTAGAGTGTACTTAAAGATTTTAGACCCCGACTGCTCCTGTTTTCCTGTGACAAGGAATTCCAGGAACGGGCTGTGTGTATTGTGAAGGAAGCAGAGTAGAGAGATGTTTGATGATATGGAATTGATATGCTGTGAACGTGTATCACGGTTGTGGTGGGATGCTAAAAGTGTGAAGCGAAGAACTAGGTAAATAGCATTAGCATGACACTGTTTATTTCTGTATATCACCTCGATCCCAGCACTTTTAAAAACTCTCAGCAGTTCAAATTGTGATCTAACAGCTGTCGGTTGGCAGTACTACTTGATTTGTGTCGCACGAACTACGATTACCATCTCTATGGCAACCATTGACTGGAGTGTATGCTTAATTACTGGGCCGTAATGGTGGCATCACAAAACTGCGAAGCAGAAAGAGACTGCAGGGTCGCAGACATACAGAGAAAAGTGAATTACCGCAGGGGAGACGTTCACACGACGTAATTAGTTTCTATTAACGAGGGTTCCGGAGAGCAATTAACCGCAGATTATTATCTAATAAAGCGAACGTCTGTTTTATTTTCATACATACGTGATTCTGTCTTGTAAAGACAATTTTTAAAGTACAGTAGCTACACATTGCAGTGTTATTATTGTTGTTTTTGTTACTGACCCCTCGTCGTTCAACCGGACTTGGTGAACGCAACGGCTAAACGTGCAACTTTTACGTTTTGTAGAAGCTCTGATCACCAGGCAGTGCATTTTTGTTCGTAAACATACAGCGGATCGAGTAGTTTCTTCCGGTACATCTATTACGTCACGTCGATGCATAATGTGGCTCGTTAGTCATGGATGCATAAGCAGGGTAGTAGAGTGAATCGGGGGAAGATTTGGTTATTTTACGACGCTGTATCAACATCTAGGTTATTTAGCGTCTGAATGATATGAAGGTGATAATGCCGGTGAAATGAGTCCGGGGTCCAGCACCGAAAGTTACCCAGCATTTGCTCGTATTGGGTTGAGGGAAAACCCCGGAAAAAACCTCAACCAGGTAACTTGCCCCGACCGGGATTCGAACCCGGGCCACCTGGTTTCGCGGCCAGACGCGCTGACCGTTACTCCACAGGTGTGGACTCGGGGGAAGATGCCTGACTTTTTCTTTGATTGAAAATTTAAGATACTGTTCATTTGAAGAGTCCACTGCAAGAATGATGGATGTCATTTGGAATGCATTTTGCAGGAGAAGCTATGTGTTAAATGTTATGTTTTATTTAACGACGCTCGCAACTGCAGAGGTTATATCAGCGTCGCCGGATGTGCCGGAATTTTGTCCCGCAGGAGTTCTTTTACATGCCAGTAAATCTACTGACACGAGCCTGTCGCATTTAAGCACACTTAAATGCCATCGACCTGGCCCGGGATCGAACCCGCAACCTTGGGCATAGAAGGCCAGCGCTATACCACCTCGCCAACGAGGTCGACTGCAGGAGAAGCAATTGAAAGTTTGAAATGCTTAGCGCTCAAAGCTTAACTGTGATTTTCCGATCATTACTGAACAATGACTATCAGTGTTAATGCCATATAACTCTCTATGTACATTCTATATGTCTTAAGCTATCCATTGACAGTCTTGGTTCATTTTCGACAAGAAAGTGACATCCACCATTCTTGCAGTGGACTCTTCATTTAGTTTTGAATTTCATATTGAAATATCAAACTCTGGAAGGTATTTTGAAACTAATTTTTGGTACAAACCAGAAAACATTAATTACTTTGTTCATAGAGACAGATTTTCTTCTTACCTGCACTGTAGGAAACTTTCTCCGATAGTCGGGTAAGATGGTAAGGTGGCAAATGCAATTAACACAGTTACTGATATATGTATTTTACCTGAACTTGGTTTGATATATGTATATGACAAAATTGACTTAATCTAAAGCTCATGGACACTTTCTCACCCGTTTATCACCACTTAGCAACACAATCATTGCACACATTTTATTGCCGTGTGCAAGACTCGTGAAACCACTTATTGCACACAATGAATTCAATGTAGTGCATTTTTTACAGCATACACACTATATTTTCAGTTATATTTCGGTTTTTAGATTACCTTTCCACCTTATATACTTGATTTTATAAACACTTTTAAACTTGAAAAATATTACTTAAATTTAAGTTAAAAACATAAGTAATTTAGGAATATTTTTTTCATAAACTATATGCACTACAGATTCCTACAAATTCAAGCATATTTGCAATTCAGATGACTATGATTACCACTACTTTCATCACATTATGAATATTCATTCAATAGAAAAAAGATTATATTCCATCCTAAAAAAAAAGTCTAAAATGTGAACATATCATTAATAAAGTTAGGATTCGTAGGCACTAAAAATAAAAATAGGCAGGCAAAAAGCCAGTAGAAATACTTGAAACAGACATTTATATAGCCACTAAAAATACAAAATAGATTGTGGGAAAATCATTCGTTTCAGTAGAAGAAATTACGATTTGTATAAACGTTAATAAAATCTATAAATTACAACCGATTGTACTAATTCTTTCAGAAAGTGTTAAATTCGTGTTTTACACCAGTATCTATCATAGGTTTCGAGGTTGGAGGCAAAGAAAAGAATTTGTGAAAAATTTAATTTTTCGAGACTTTTAAGTATGAAAACATGAATAAAAATTAGAAATCACGACAGATTCTTCTAATTCTTTACAAAGATGTTAAATTTATGTGTCTGCACACATATCTATCAAAAGTTTCATGGTCCCATGCAGAGAAACATAAGTTTGTTAATGTATGACTTCCAAGTGGGAAAATTTTAATATTTCTAATACTTTTGTTGCTGTAAAATCCATAATAATTTTCATAACTAAGTGAAAGTGGTAATCCTTCTTCACTGCCATATGAAATAGGAGTTTGCAAAATTTCAGCCTCCTAGTCCGAGTAGTTTCTGAAAAATGTGTTCCTAAAATACACATGTTTTTAACTTAAATTTAATTAATATTTTTCACCTTAAAATTTTTTATAAAATCAAGTATATAAGGTAGAAAAATAATATAAAAATCTAAATATACCTGCAAATATTTCGTGTATTGTGTAAAAATTGTAAATTGATAGATTAAAAGTTGAAGAGTAATATCAAAATTTCTTCACTTGTTTCACTTACACACAACAGCTATGCGCTCCTCTTAACTTCACGGCAATATATTTCCTGTAACTTACTTACTTACTTACTTACTTACTGGCTTTTAAGGAACCCGGAGATTCATTGCCGCCCTCACATAAGCCCGCCATTGGTCCCTATCCTGATCAATATTAATCCAGTTTCTATCATCATATCCCACCTCCTTCAAATCCATTTTAATATTATCCTCCCATCTACGTCTCGGCCTCCCCAAAGGTCTTTTTCCCTCCGGCCTCCCAACTAACACTCTATATGCATTTCTGGATTCGCCCATACGTGCTACATGCCCTGCCCACCTCAAACGTCTGGATTTAATGTTCCTAATTACGTCAGGTGAAGAATACAATGCGTGCAGTTCTGTGTTGTGTAACTTTCTCCATTCTCCTGTAACTTCATCCCTCTTAGTCCCAAATATTTTCCTAAGCACCTTATTCTCAAACACCCTTAACCTATGTTCCTCTCTCAAAGTGAGAGTCCAAGTTTCACAACCATACAGAACAACCGGTAATATAACTGTTTTATAAATTCTAACTTTCAAATTTTTTGACAGCAGACTGGATGATAAAAGCTTCTCAACCGAATAATAACACGCATTTCCCATATTTATTCTGTGTTTAATTTCCTCCTGAGTATCATTTATATTTGTTACTGTTGCTCCCAGGTATTTGAACTTCTCCACCTCTTCAAAAGATAAATTTCCAGTTTTTATATTTCCATTTCGTACAATATTCTCGTCACGAGACATAATCATATACTTTGTCTTTTCGGGATTTACTTCCAAACCTCTATCTTTACTTGCTTCCAGTAAAATTCCCGTGTTTTCCCTAATCGTTTGTGGATTTTCTCCTAACATATTCACGTCATCCGCATAGACAAGCCGCTGATGTAATCCGTTCAATTCCAAACCCCCTCTGTTATCCTGAGCTTTCCTAATGGCATACTCTAGAGCAAATTTAAAAAGTAAAGGTGATAGTGAATCTCCTTGCTTTAGCCCACAGTGAATTGGAAACGCATCTGACAGAAACTGACCTATACGAACTCTGCTATACGTTTCACTGAGACAAATTTTAATTAATCGAACTAGTTTCTTGGGAATACCAAATTCAATAAGAATATCATGTAAAACTTCTCCTGTAACATCTTTCCATATTTGGTTTTGGAATTTTATTTTAACTCTCTGTAGTTTTCTACTAGATAATCCCGTAGATTTTGATGTAGGAATGGATATTTACATTTACTAAAAGACCCTATAAGAATTGTTTTGTGTTTAAAGTAGATCTAAATCGTGTTCGATCATTAAAGAGCACTCTTTAGCAGAGTGCAGAGAGACATATTTCAACAGAAATTGGCATGGTTTACATAGCAACAAATTGGGGTGCAGGATAAAGGGGAAAATGTTTCCATTGATGCAATAGTGATTGAACTGTGGACTAGTGTAAAACTTTGCGATAGGGGATTAATTCGTACCAATTAGCAGTGCGTTATGTTGAGAAAGTTGTTGCGTCAGTGTTGGTATTACTGGGGCTTCCAGCGTGTATCACGTGATAAATGTATAAATTCCGCCCTCAACGACCAGAAAAGCTTTGTGGCGAAATGCAGAAGCCCGGTAAAATTATAGCTACAGTAAATCTGCTGGAACCAGCTGCAAAAAGCATTCGCAGCATGCATACTTTGAAATGAATGACAGAAAAGTTAAACCTCTGATGTGTGGCTTCCCGACTCATACTGCTCTCTTTCCTAGAACGTTAATTTACAAAACTTTGTTTCTAGAAAAAGTAATATGAAATGTGAATCTATACTAATAATAAATCTGTAAACCAAAATTTTTCTGGTAATTTTCGATTTTCCAAAAATAATTGGTGTTAACATGTATAATTAACCATCCTGAAACCGAAAATCGTTTTTTTTTTAATTTTTGTTTGTATGTTTGTCTGTCTGCCTGTTTGTCTGTCTGGATGTCTGTTACCTTTTCACGCGATAATGGCTGAACCGATTTATATGAAAATTGGAATATAAATTAAGTTCGTTGAAACTTAGATTTTAGGCTATATGGCATTCAAAATACTTTATTTAAAAGGGGGGTTATAAGGGGACTTGAATTAAATAAATCGAAATATCTCGCTTATTGTTGATTTTTGTGAAAAATGTTACATAACAACCGTTTTTTTTATTATTTCCGATAAGCTTTATTCTATACAAAATTTTGATAGGACTGATATTACATGAGATAAATGAGTTTTAAAATTTATATAACAACGCCATCTAAGGCGCTGTAATGAAATAAAAAACAAATTACTTCATCTATAAGAGGCCTTGGACAACAACAATCGAAAGCTATTAAACATAGCCTACAGAAAATGTTTTTATGTTTGTATGAAGTAATATCGATTAAAGAATATACAAGACTTTTAAAATAACAATATAATACATTTTCACCGCCGCCTCAGTTTACAGCGTTGTTGTTCCTGCAATAACTCCGATGTACAAAATATAAAATTTTTTAGTAGAAAGAAAAAATTCATTTATTCATTCCATAGCATTGGTACATAGGAGATCGTGAATTCTTCCATTTTCGAAAGAAAGAAATGTAATTACATATCACTATATATGCTGTATCACTGTTTAAGTTATTTGAAGTGTTCAGAACCATATGGGCCAAGCGCCATTTACTGAAGACGTAGAAAACAAATGTTAAAATTAAGTTATTACCATAATTCAATAGAAACATATAGCAAGTAACATAAAGTAGAGACAATAAATCTAAATGATATCAATCTTCATTAAGCTATGGTTGCATGTAATAACAATTAACAAATGTGTTAAAAGAATTGTCATTGCATCAAATGAGTGATCTCTGAACCAAAATGATCGCATTTTAATTATTTAAATACAATTTAAATTAAGTAACATATTAAACGACTTATCCTTCTATCAAACACGAATGTTCCCTGGATGAAATGTCTTATTTTAATTATGTAATTACTTTATATTTATTTCTAACGGGTGCAGCGGAGCGCACGGGTACGGCTAGTACTAATAATAAATCTGTAGCCAAAATTTTTCTGGTAATTTTCGATTTTCCAAAAATAATTGGTGGTAACATGTATAATTAACCATCCTGAAACCGAAAATCGCTTTTTTGAGGTTTTTGTTTTTATGTCTGTTTGTCTGTGTGTCTGTCTGTCTGTCTGGATGTTTGTTACCTTTTCACGCGATAATGGCTGAACCGATTTATATTAAAATTGGAATATAAATTAAGTTCGTTTTAACTTAGATTTTAGGCTATATGGCATTCAAAATACTTATAAGGGGGCCTGAATTAAATGAATCGAAATATCTCGCTTATTATTGATTTTCATGAAAAATTTTACATAACAAAAGTTTCTTTGCAAATAATTTCCGATACGTTTTATTCTATACAAAATTTTGATAGGACTGATATTTAATGAGATAAATGAGTTTCAAAATTACAATAACAACGCCATCTAAGGCGCTGTACAGAAATAAAAACAAATGACTTCGTCTATAAGGGGCCTTGGACAACAACAATCGAAAGCTATTGAACATAGCCTACAGAGAATGTTTCTGTGTTTGTATGAAGTAATATCGGAAGCTAATTAATTTTTTAATTATTATTTCACCATTGGAAAGTGTAGTTTGTCTAGATGGACATAATTCTACAATGTTATTACAGCAACTTCTGAAACATATAGCAAGTAATATAAAGTATACATATTAAAACTAAATGATATGTCAATCTTCATTAAACTATGGTTGCATGTAATAACAATAAAACAAACATGTTAAAGGAATTGTCATTGAACCAAATGATTGCTCTCTGGACCAAAATGATAGCATTTTAATTATTTAAATACAATTTAAATTAAGTAACATATTAAACGATTTATCCTTCTATCAAACACGAATTTTCCCTGGATCAAACGTCCTATTTTAATTATGTAATTACTTTATATTTATTTGTAACAGGTGCAGCGGAGCGCACGGGTACGGCTGGTAGAGTAATAAAAAAGGATTTTGCTCGTCCTCTGCATTCTAGTTTCTAGCAGTTACCGTGTTTTTTAATAGATCCGGGATCCTCGAACCCATCCCAAAGAGATCAGTTTTTTTTTACTCAGAAATACTGAAATAATAATAATCTTATCATCTTGACGTTGAATCTTTCATCGTCTACTTTGACATTATGTATAAAGAATAACAAAAGAAAACAGTAACACAGAAAACAATCGTGGGGGAAATAAAAAAAAATAAACGAGAGACAAATTATTTTTTTTCTCTAGTTGCTGTACAAACAGTAGCTAGATTTTCGATATTGTTGCAGGATAAAAGGGATGGATTCTGTCTTTCGTGTGATCGGAATTCAAAGCAGATGAGCAACGCTGCTCGTGGCCGTTCGTCTGTACTAACGCCGCAACAAATTGAATTGCCATTTGAGAACGTTTACATTGGACAGATAGACTGATTAGATGACTTGAATAGTTGATACGCCTGATTGATTAAAAACTTAAAAGCAGTCCGCGCCAATCATTAATGCAATTTGCCTGCTCCGTCAAAACCGCAAAATTGTAAATAACGAAATTAGGCCGTTCTCTGTGATGACGTCCATGTTGCTAAGTAACATCACAAACGCGGAATGCTTTCAGCGTTGTAATTATTGTTCTCAGTGCGACACATTAAAACCTTTCCTTAACTGGGTCCAAACACTGCAGATGTAATTTTGAAACATGAAGCTATCGCCTGTGATCTGAGTGATAACTTTACAGCTAAACATGCAGAGCACCTGGGTTCGATTTCTTGCAAAGAAGTGAATATTTGTTTCCCTTTCAGAAAAACTAAAAATTTGTTTTGTGCAGTATTTTCCCTTAAGGGGAGAAGATTGTATTTTTTGGTGAAAAATGAGTAAATTTTCAAAAAATAAATCTTTAAAATACTCTGTGATATGTGTGGAATGCATAGCATAACATTTTGTGGGTATTCGTGTCCTTATCGGATGTTGAGTCGCCATTTTTAAACTTCCTTCGTTATGGATTTTTAAATCACTCGCCCACTTTTATTGTTATTTCCGGTAAATTAAATTGTCAAAAAAAAATTCTTTAAAATACCCTTTGATATGTGTGGAATGCATTGCATAACATTTTGTGTGTATTTGTGCCCTTATCGGATGTTGAGACGTCATTTTTAAACTTCCTGCGCAATGGATTTTTAAATCACACGCCCGCTTTTATCGGTTTCCAGTAACTTCATTTTTTTACTACATTGCCAGGCAAAAATGGATATAATTTCTGAACTATTAAAGATATATGCATGACGTTTAGAACACACATTCTTTAGACTATTAGGAAACTTCTCTCTTTAACAGAATTTTGTTAATTGATTTCATTTTAAAAATACGTCCGTTTGTTTGCAAGAAAGGAAATCAGAAAATTGTTACTAATTTTATTTTTTTATTTTACAAACGTAGGGACTAATATCAAAATTCCGTTACAGACAGTTTGTAGAACATGCTTTTGCAAATACATTTCAAAAAACTGTTTGAATCCATCTTTAAAAACGGTTTAGATATATCGGTTTTAGTACAATCCCGCATTTTTTTTTTTCAAATTTGGGCCCCGAAATATATATATATTTTTTTTCAAAATATTTTTATTTGGTTGAGTTGCCACAGCTATGAGCTCTCTAAATACAAAAAAATAATAATATTTTACATCAAATAGGAAAAAAAGTTTTAAAAAGTACCATCCTCTCCCCTTAAGTAGTGTTAAATTTATTATACGAACAGAAATATTTGTACGGGTTGGGGACAACTCGCCACAGAAAGTTGTTCATATATATATATATATATATATATATATATATATATATATATATATATAGTCTTCGCCTGTGGAGGAACGGTCAGCGCGTCTGGCCGCGAAACCAGGTGGCCCGGGTTCGAATCCCGGTCGGGGCAAGTTACCTGGTTGAGGTTTTTTCCGGGATTTTCCCTCAACCCAATATGAGCAAATGCTGGGTAACTTTCGGTGCTGGACCCTGGACTCATTTCACCGGCATTATCACCTTCATATCATTCAGACGCTAAATAACCTAGATGTTGATACAGCGTCGTAAAATAACCCAATAAAATAAAATAAATAAATATATATTTATATTTTACTATTAAAATCATGGTCTTTTTTAATCTTAATGTCATATTTTTAAAAATTTAAAGTCATTTTATTGGTCATTTTCCTATGATTTTTAGATTATCAACTTCCGACCCCTACTTATAACCTCCGACTTGTTATTATGAAAACCTCTGTCGTTCTCCATGTCTTGGCTGACAGCAGCCATCTTCATACTCAGCTTTTCCTGAACAAATTCTTCTGCTGTCTGAATAAATGTGAAGGTGCACAAACGCGGGAAGGAATTACGTGTTTCTACGGAAATCGAGCTATGGTCTTAACTTGTTTTGCGTGAAATTCTCATATTTTTGCCTCGATATTTACTTCATGAAAATGAGCTTCGAGGGAAAACATACAGCAGATCTCTGATTATTGTAAAGAATGCTAGGAAGACAGCGAAAAGTTTTTTTTTTTTTTGTGGACTTAACTCGTTTTGAGAGAAAGTTCTTCAATTACGAGCCGCGCCCATAAAGTAACTTTCCCACTCGTCCCACAGCTAGCAAACGATATGTTGCGTGTACGTGATAGAGTAATGTCCTGGCATGGCGCAACGCTAGGGGAACTTCCCGAGTGCTCTCAGTAGCTTCGTTGCATTGGTTGAAGATGGACGATCCTATTCCAGCTCTCGCCGCGTGTGAAGTGCGATCAATGATAAAGTTTTTGAATGCACAGGTCATAGCGCCGATTGAAATTTATCTTCAGCTGTGCCAGGTCTATGGGCCTAATGTCATTAGCAGGCTTCAAGACTTTGGACCCGATACAATAAGTTTACTGTGCATGTACTATAGGTTGTTGGCTCGCTGCAGGTAGTGAAAGGTAGAGATGTGTTGAGGTAACAACGTTGCTGTTTAGAGCAGAGTACGGTAGTATGGGGAAACACACACATATGGACATTCTGAAGGTAACCTACATTACACAATGACAATGTCAAAAGAATGTGAAAAGCATTTATTCTCCTTTGTTTTATAAGCATTTGTGTTTAATTATAGACAGTGTTAATGGTGGAAATAAACATGTAGCAATTTTAACATCTTCATCTATCCTACTGGTCGTCTTTAGGAAGTCCAGTTACAGTACCGAATTGCAATGTACTACAAGATACATTTTCAGTGTCTCAAACGTAAATCTTTTTCGGTTATCTGCCAAACACAGTTTGCATTGTGAAAAGCTGCGCTCTACATCGCATGACGTGATACGAGCAAAACGAAAAAAACCTAACATCATTGCAGTCTCTAAGAGACAGTCTTTTATTCTCGGGTGACTCTATGTCCACTAATTTGCTGTTTATGTTACACAATGTTCCATATCCGTTATTTTTACATAAAATTGATTTCCACTTCTGTTTTACACGTTCAGTAACCGGTGTACTTGGTGTCTCATTAATTCTCTGTGTCATTTCCTCAACTAATCTGAGGGCTTCCGGCATCTCTTGCTCTGACTTTTCTAACCGTGTAATAGTTTCAGACATAGTTTGAAAATAGGTTTGTATGAAAACCAAATAATTATCCGTCAGAACCTTCAAATCCGGAGCGTTTTCCTTTGCGTATTTGTTGGCATTCATTCTACAGTACCCCCACCCACTGTACGCTTTACCACTATACTCAGTACGCCGTTATGCGGATTTCCCACTGAACTGCTCTAACGAGTCCGAAGTCTCGAAACCTGGTCATGAGCAAGCAGATGGTGCGTTGTTGCTGTAGACAATTTTCAGCAGGACGCCAAAATGTGCATGACGAGAAGAGCAGTGGGAGAGCAACCATCATCACAGACGACCTTGTGGAGCAACGCACCATCTGCTTGCTCATGACATTAGGCCCATAGACCTGGCACAGCTGGCAATCAATTTCAATCGGCGCTATGCCCTGTCCTAGATTATATATACCCCAGATAGGTCGGCCTTATAGGCTTTGAGGTTAACAACTTTTGTCAGGTTTACTACTCTGCCATCTAGTTGTTACATAAGGAGTCACGTCATAATTTCAATTTGAATTGCATTAGTGACTGTACTGCTATCTCGTGTTCGTTCACGGCGGACGGATGGCGATCCTGGCGGTTGTTCTCTTCAAAGTGCTGCCAATTTTAACATAGCGATGAGTTATCTGTTACATATATGATCTAGGACCCTGTTCATTCAAAAACTTTGTCATGCGGCGGGAGCTGGAATAGGATCGTCCATCTTCAACCAATGAACGAAGCTACTGAGAGCACTCGGGAAGTTCCGCTAGCTCATGCGCCATGCCAGGATTACTTCTATCACGTGCACGCAGTCGCTTCGCGCAACATATGTTTGCAGGCTGAGGGACGAGTGGGAAAGTTACTTTATGAACGCGCCTCGTATAATTTAATTGCAATTTGTAAATTAATTGGACAAGATTATTGATTTCTTAATTGTGCTACTTGTGTAATTTGTGAATTCATTTAAGTGAAGTAATGCAGAAGTTCAACATATCAGAAAACGTCAAAAACAAAAAATTCTTTAAAAAAACCTCCTCTTTGCTGATGATCAAGTCATATTAGCTAGTGACGAGGATACATTACAAAGGGGACTATTTGAATTATATAAAATTACGAAAGATATGAATCTAATTATTTCGAAAGAAAAAACAAAAGTAATGGCATTTATGGGCAAAAGGGTGGTGAGATCAAAGGTAGTAGTGGAAGACTATATCATAGAACAAGTTAATACTTTTAACTTCCTTGGCTGCCATCTATCATATACTCATGAGAAAGATATTGATTATAAAATTGCCAAATTTAATAATATATGTGGGACCATTAGAAGAACACTCCGAAATAAAACAAGGAAAGATACACAGATTAAACTATATGAAGTTACGGCAATACCAACGGGCTTATATGCGAGTAAAACTTGGACCTTAAAAGAGAAAGATACTCGTAGAAGCCAACTACAGGCAGCTGAAATACGATTTCTTCGAAGCGTAGTAGCAGTAACTGGACTGGATCACATCAGGAATGAGGAAATAAGAAACAATCTAAAAGTTAACAGCCTGTTATGAACTGTAGATGAGTATAAACAGAAATGGTGGGAATACGTACAACGCATGAGCCAAGATAGAACCCCGAAAATAATCGCTGACTATGTACCCACTGGAAAAAGAAGTATCGGCAGACCAGCAAAAAGGTGAATCCAAGAAATAAAGAAGCCGCAACGGGCTTCAAGCCTACAGCTTGAAGTAGAAGAAGAATATTTAAGTGAAATGTACATGTTTTCTTATGTGTGAATGGTTTTCAAGAGATAATGACTCTACTCAAATGGAGACTAAGAAAGAACACACTATAGTCGTCCACAAGCATTTATGGTTGTCAAGGTCACACACTTTCCCTTCTTCTTACTACAAACTTACTCACCCTCCTGCCACCTTAATGGGCTGGGGACCGGTTCTACTGTAAAAATCTGAACTTCCTACACTGCAAAGACAAAACCGAAATTCAGTATCCTGTCTAAGCTTGTGCTGTGCTCTTCTGTGTTATATGTATAGCTGAGAGTTGTCTAAACTTAAGCTATGTTATTCTGTTTTATATATGTAGACACTTTTTCAAGCATTCAATAACTTGTGGCCGAGTGATTAGTCTCTCTGCCTTGCACCGTGGTAACCCGAGTTCGATCCCCGTCTGGATAGTGAACAAAGTGGGCGCGAGGGTTTTTTTTATCGGAATTCTCCCATTTCCCCTCATCATTGTCATTCCACCAATGTTCCATATCACAGTCACTCTGCGAGATCCTAAGCCAGGAGTCCAGAACAAATAAAAAGAAGTCTGAAAGTTGTATAACTTGTGCTTAATGAATAGTATTATGCTTCGAGTATGCTTCACAGTCTAAATTTGAGTAGCCAGAAAAAAGAGATCATTTTCTATGTTTACAAATATTTTTAATATCTTTCTAGCAGTGAGTCATCCGCTATTTCTTCCATGTACAATAAAACTCAGAGTTATTGGAACAGCTTTTGGTGTTAGTTTAAACATTTTAAGAAATGTATTGACGCGATTGAGTCCCTACAAAATGATCCACGCCCACCTTTCCGTTCTCCTAACCGTCTCATGATTCATTTTCCGTTTCATAGTCTCGTCCAGCATCTAATTTTCCTCTTGATCGTCCCTCCAAACAGTTTACTAGGCCTATTATTAATCTCGTCAATCTTTTTTTTTCTTCCCTTCATTTCACCTACACTTGTTTCTTCATTAATTTTTCTCTGATCAAATTATTTCAGTTCTCATTGTCCTTCCAGCTATTTCCCTATTAATATGTTCTCAGCAATCTGTTATTTCACGCCGTCTCGTCTGCCATTCTACCCAATAGTCCCGGATATTATTTTCCTTCCCATTGCCTTAAATCTTTTTTTATCATCTCTTGTCACTTTCGTCCCAATCATTTAATCACTCCTGATCGTCTTCTCAGTTACTTTCTCCTGATTATCTCGAGTTACTACAACACTATTTCATAAGCCTTCTTTCACAAATGACGACACGCTCACTAGTAAACTATAAACAACCTATAGTCCTTAATGGAACTGAGACGATCAAGAAAGAATTGACGAGGTGAGCACAAGGAGACTGACGAGATTATTTTTTGCAGTGTAACTTGCAAAGGGAAAAGTCCGTGAGGAGGGTGGGTAAGCGGCCGAAACTACGTACGACCTTGAACACTTCAGAAGTCTGTGTTCCACTATAGTGGTGATGTCGTGGCTAAGTGGTGGTGTGTGATTTGGTCACTGTGACAGGTTTGTCACTGATTCCGACTGTGAATTACATTATGTTCGTTCATGATAAGTAAGCGGTAATGACAAGTAAAGCAATACACCCTGTTGAGTTTTTGTGTAGCCGGTAAACGATATGAATGGCTTTAACGTTCTCGAGTTGAACTTCAAATTACCGTTCCTGTCCTTTCAAGCGATTCCTGCTGCACATGTTTTCATGCCAAAGCCGCGTTCCTCAACTTTTCTCCAACAATGTGAATGTCACAATGCGGAACAATTTCCATGCACGCTCGTATTGATCCACTGAAATTGCATATATTCGCAGACAGATCTGCCAACCTTTTTGTTCAAGTAATAAAAGCGGTCCTAATAAATAAAAAAAATACCTCTTCTGTGTTGACATTTGTAAGATTTTTCCATTCTGTGTATGATGTTGTAATACAAATGAATGTGTCGTTGTATGTTATTTCTGCATGAGTCGGAAATTTACCTCTTGCCTCTTCAGAAGTCGTGTTCTTTTTTTTTTTCCATCGAGGTAAAGATACCGACAACCAATGAAAGCGAGAGTGAATTTAGAAAAGGTTAAAGTTGATTGAGAGGGCAAGTCCGCAGTTCAGTACCATTGCAGTGATTTAGATATTTTTTCTCAAGTCTCTGCTTATACTGCCGATTAATTAGCTCCAACGTCAATCATTGTCTGCGATTAACGATCTCTTAATATACATTATTGTAAAAATGTTAAGCAAAGTGAACATAAAGATTTGGTTTATCTTTTATTAAGGGGAGTTGGTCATTATCGCATGCAGAATAATGGTAAAAATAGCCTATCTTCAAGCAGTCATAAATATAATACTATTTATCAGAGGTCTTTCATTTTTATTAGCTATGTGTGTATACACATTAAGCTTTAAAATGAAAAAGAATGGTTACTCTAGAGTAAATCTGTACCCTTAAATTAATTTTTTTAATTAAGCACAATTTTTTTTTTGTAAATTCACTACATGTCCGTGATTAGATACACTCTATTCACTTATTATAGCACATATTGAATTGAAAATTGTACCACTTACTGCTAATAGATACTAAAACATACCCTACTAAAATTATTCATGTATCTGTAATATTATGGGCATAGGGCCTATAGAAATCATCACCGTCAATAAATAATAAAAAAAAATTGACGAAGATTAGTATAAGCCATATGCCCATAATATTACAGATACATGAATAATTTTAGTAGGGTATGTTTTAGTATCTATTAGCAGTAAGTGGCCAAAATTTTAATTCAATGTGTGCTATGAGAAGTGAATAGAGTGTACCTAATCACAGGTATGTAGTGAATTTATATAAAAAATATATTTAAATTCAAAAATTAATTTAAGGTTAAGATTTACACTAGATTAACCATTCTTCTTTCATTTTAAAGCTTAATGTGTATACATATATCACAAAAAAATTAAATAGCTGTGATAAATACTATTACATTTATGACTGCTTGAAGATAGGCTATTTTTACCATTACTTTGCATGTGATTACGTCCAATTCCCCTTAAGGGGAGAGGATGGTATTTTTTAAAACTTTTTTCCTATTTGGTGTAAGATATTAATTTTTTGTATGTACAGAGCTCATAGCTGTGGCAACTCAGCCAAATAAAAATATTTTGAAAAAAAAAATACTTGGGGCCCAAATTTGGAAAAAATATACCCAATGCAGGATTGTACTAAACCCGATATATCTAAATCGTTTTTAAAGATAGATTCAAACCGTTTTTGCAATGTATTTGCAAAAGCATGTTCTACAAACTGTCTGTAACAGAATTTTGATATTAGTCCCTACGTTTGTAAAATAAACAATTAAAATTTAATAACAATTTTTTGATTTCCTTTCTTGCTGTGGCAACTCAGCCAAATAAAAATATTTTGAAAAAAAAAAAATTACTTGGGGCCCAAATTTAGAAAAAATATACCCAATGCAGGATTGTACTAAACCCGATATATCTAAACCGTTTTTAAAGATAGATTCAAACCGTTTTTTGCAATGTATTTGCAAAAGCATGTTCTACCAACTGTCTGTAACAGAATTTTGATATTTGTCCCTACGTTTGTAAAATAAACAATTAAAATTTAATAACAATTTTCTGATTTCCTTTCTTGCAAACAAACGGACGTATTTTAAAAATGAAATCAATTAATAAAATTCTGTTACAGAGAAAAGTTCCCTAATAGTCTAAGGAATGTGTGTTATAAATTTCATGCATGTATCTTTAATAGTTCAGAAGTTATAGCTATCCATTTTTGTCTGGAAATGTAGCAATAAAATGAAGTTACTGGAAACCGATAAAAGGGGGCGTGTGATTTAAAAATCCATAGCGTAGGAAGTTTAAAAATGACGTCTCAACACCCGATAAGGGCACAAATACCTACAAAATGTTATGCAATGCATTCCACACATATCAAAGGGTATTTTAAAGAAAAAAAAATTGAAAATTGAATTTACCGGAAACAAAAATAAAAGTAATTTTTGAATAATTTGAAGGGAAAAATTGTTCCGGGGCCGGGTATCGATCCCGGGACCTCTGGTTGAACGTACCAGCGCTCTACCACTGAGCTACCCGGGAACTCCACCCGACACCGTCTCAACATTTCCCTTTATATCCACACAACTCGCGTGGACTGACGAAACGCCAGAGACCCACAACGAGTGCACACAATCTCTGTGTGACTTGGAATTGTGGTTTTCTGTTAACGTACACAGTGACGTATATATTATGCAAATCTAGTCTTTCAGGTGAAGCTCCCTGTAAAGCAGATTTGAATAATTTCAAGGGAAAAATTGTTCCGGGGCCGGGTATATTTTTGAAATTATTCAAATCTGCTTTACAGGGAGCTTCACCTGAAAGACTAGATTTTCATAACAATAAAAGTGCGCGAGTGATTTAAAAATCCATAACGCAGGAAGTTTAAAAATGGCGACTCAACATCCGACAAGGGCACAAATACCCACAAAATGTTATGCTATGCATTCCACACATATCACAGAGTATTTTAAAGAATTTTTTTTTAATTTACTAATTTTTCACCAAAAAATACCATCCACTCTCCTTAAATACTGTGACTGAAATAGATTATGTCTGCTTTTGAAGAAATTTGACACTTCAGAATCAGAGAAATTATATTATCACCACATCTTTTTAATTTTATATTGGAAAAAAATCTAAAAGAGTTAGTTATAGCATACATGGAGTACAGTTAGGGACAAATTTCTTATCGGCCTTAGACTACGCGAATTACATGTTACTAATTAGCAGAAGAAAGTTTGCTTATTCATAATCCCAGGTAAAACCAAATACATGAAAGTATCGAGAAGAGACAACAATAAAGATGCACTTCAGATAAGTAATCAAGAATTTGAGAAAGTCGACGAATTCTAATATCTGGGACATAAAATTACAGACAAAAATTTAATAGAAATCCAAATATTTTATCGCATCTGAAAAACAAAAAGAAAGTATCGAGAAGAGACAACATTAAAGATGCACTTAAGATAAGTGATCAAGAATTTGAGAAAGTCGACGAATTCTAATATCTGGGACATAAAATTGCAAACAAATTTAATAGAAATCAAAATATTTTATCGCATCTGAAAAACAAAGAGAAAGTATCGAGAAGAGACAACATTAAAGATACACTTCAGATAAGTGATCAAGAATTTGAGAAAGTCGACGAATTCTAATATCTGGGACATAAAATTGCAAACAAATTTAATAGAAATCAAAATATTTTATCGCATCTGAAAAACAAAAAGAAAGTATCGAGAAGAGACAACAATAAAGATGCACTTAAGATAACTGATCAAGAATTTGAGAAAGTCGACGAAATCCAATATCTGGGACATAAAATTACAGACAAAAATTTAATAGAAATCGAAATATTTGATCGCATCTGGAAAACAAAAAGAAAGTATCGAGAAGAGACAACATTAAAGATGCACTTAAGATAAGTGATCAAGAATTAGAGAAAGTCGACAAATTCCAATATCTGGGACATAAAATTACAGACAAAAATTTAATAGAAATCGAACTATTTTATCGCATCTGAAAAACAAAAAGATGCTTTTTTGCTCTGAAATCATTAATAATTTCCAAAATTCTTACTACAGCCACAAGTGAAGTCGTAAAAAATAAAGCAGAAAAAGTTTTTTGCGACTTATTGACTTGAGTTTGGAGAGAATATAGTTTTCACAGATGGAATTATCCTAGAGTAGGGGAGGGGATTGTCGGATAGGTCTGGTAATGTCGGATAATCTCGGATAATATATTTCTTTTCCATCGAATGGTGCAATCTGGTGTGAAAATAATGCATTACGTTCTCTACAAGTAGACGAACATCTGCATGAATAGCTATTACTGTTGAGTGCTTCACTGTGTGTGAATAGCGTGTTTTCAACGTTTCTGCAAAAAAAAAAAAAAAAAAAAAAAAAAAAACTTTTTGAGGGTAAGTAATGTGATTTATCCGTTACAAGTTATTCTTATATTTACACAACATGGTATGCACTGTTTGATATACCATAGATAAGGCTTCTTAATTCTCTAATTGCAGAAATGCTATCGACAACATGTTTCATGCAGCTGGCTTGTTTTACTGTTTGTGAAGAGTCGGCCAATGTCAGATACTACCTGAGGGCAATGTCGGATACTAGCCGAGGGCAATGTCGGATACTAGCCGAGGGCATTGTCGGCTGCCTTTCAATGCTGCTCGCTACATAAAAGCTGCCTTAAACCCATTTATATGTTTTCTATAACAAACCACTACATTTTTACTCATGGGTATTTTTAATTAATGTAAGTAATTAATTTTCTAATTAATCGAATATTATGAAGTAACGAATTGTTTCTTCTTCTGATGTTTTTAGATGCCTAAAGTAAAAGAAAAAAGAGATTCAGTCTAAAAAAATGGAAGTCTGAAGATATGGTAAATGCCTAACAGTTCTAACTTTTTTTCAATTACCTTTATTTTGAAACATCAAAATGGTATCCGACAATACCCTCCCTTACTCTATTATTTAGTTTGTATTTTTTATGCAATGACATATTCACCAAGTTACATTAAACCTTTTGCATTACTGATATAGGTTCGACAGATGGTTGATGAATAATATAATTGATAATATGGAACCTTATTTCATTTAAAGAATTGTGTTATTTAAAAATTATGTTTCATTATTCAAATGTTCAAATATTACCTTCTTATCGTGCTATCCGAAATAAACAAAATGGTAATCATCTTAGGTAAGCTGTTTTGGGTATCAGGCATTAAAAGGTGATGTAATTGTAGTGTGACAACCTCGAGCGTTCGCGACCGAACGAGTAAACATTTCAACCGATCGGTTATTAATTCTCGACTGAATGTGCTCAAACGAATCATCTCCCGGCTGCCTTCTTCACAACCGAAGACTGATCGGCGAGCTCGGTCGGTCGTTTTCAAGAGAACGCAGAGTTCTAGTAAAGATACAGTTGATCTCGCAACTATCTTCGAAAATAGAGAAATATTGCGCGCCTCCTAATTTTCGTGTACTGCACCCAGAATCCTCATCGACCAAGTTCGTCTACGTCTCAGTTTCCCACGACCTGAAAGGTGAGCTACAAAAATTTCATTTTAAGAAAGGCAACGATACGTTAAAAGAGTTTTATGTCAAGAGAATGTCGTGCATGATAGACTACCATTCCTGCTGCCACGTATTTTTTTCTTTCCAAACAACAAATTAATGGGAGAGGATGGTATTTTTTGGTGAAAAATGAGTAAATTTTCAAAAACTAAATCTTTAAAATACTCTGTGATATGTGTGGAATGCATAGCATAACATTTTTTGGGGATTTTTGCCCTTATCGGGTGTTGAGTCTCCATTTTTAAACTTCCTGCATTATGGATTTTTAAATCACTCGCCCACTTTTATTGTTGTTTCCGGTAAATTAAATTTTCGAAAAAAAATAATTCTTTAAAATACTCTTTGATATGTGTGGTATGCATTGCATAACATTTTGTGGGTATTTGTGCCCTTATCGGGTGTTGAGACGTCATTTTTAAACTTCCTGCGCTATGGATTTTTAAATCACACGCCCACTTTTATCGGTTTTCAGTAACTTCATTTTTCTTGCTACATTGCCAGACAAAAATGGATAGCTATAATTTCTGAACTATTAAAGATACATGCATGACATTTAGAACACACATTCTTTAGACTATTAGGAAACTTTTCTCTGTAACAGAATTTTGTTAATTGATTTCATTTAAAAAATACGTCCGTTTGTTTGCAAGAAAGGAAATCAGAAAATTGTTATTCAATTTTAATTGTTTATTTTACAAACGTAGAGACTAATATCAAAATTCTGTTACAGACAGTTTGTAGAACATTCTTTTGCAAATACATTGCAAAAAACTGTTTGAATCTATCTTTAAAAACGCTTTAGATATATCGGTTTTAGTATAATCCTGCATTGGGTATATTTTTTTTTTAAATTTGGGCCCCCAAATAATTTTTTTTTTCAGAATATTTATACATATTTGGTTCAGTTCCTACAGCTATGAGCTCTCTACATACAAAAAATTAATATTTTACACCAAATAGGAAAAAAGTTTTTAAAAATACCATCCTCTCCCCTAAGTGCATTATAGAGATGGAGTATGACGGCGTTTTGCCGTCACAGTCTCGAACTATGACACCTCCAGAAAAAAAAAATCGCTGTGACAGATAATAGCGATTTTATAACAGTGCGATTTTTCTATTCGGATGATTCTTGGCGATTGTGATTGTTTCTCATTACGAGACGAAAGATGTTTATCGCTCTTCTGCGAATTGAATTGATTTACCAGTGCCATGTCTTATGTCAACAATAGTGATTAGCGCGGCGAATATACAAAACAATCTCTGATCTGAGTTATCGCGATGCGTAGGCGCGTATATTCGTCCAAGAATGTTCACGAATGATCAGCAATATACTATCGCCATCAAGTATTGTCCAGTAGACCATTTCGTTTCTAATATTATGGTAAATGAAACTAAAATTATGTATCCCGAATTCTGTATCATTTTGTAGCATGACTTGTTAAGGCAATGCCAGTAGCAATAAAGTAAATATCCACTTTCATATCGGGAATTGAACCTATGTCCATTAGAAATTGTGGCTGCAAATGTTACCTTTCGAGATACAAAAGGGAAGTTTATTAATATGATATGATTGTATTGACCTACTAGATTCAAATTTTATAAAACAATGGCTGTGTCCATATTGATAAATGGAGTAGATATTCTGACATTGACTAAAAACAATAAACGGGAAAATAAATTGATAGGGATGAGTTCAGCAGATTTATTATTCATTTCCCGACCAGAAACAGAATTACGATATCGGAAAGCATTTGAATATTTTAAATTTAATTAATGTCGCAGTACAATAGCAAATAATCGTGGAAGTGCACACAGAATTGGCAACGCCAGAATTGAAAAGAAAATTGGTTATAACACGACCCACGAAATGTACGAACGTAGTGATAAGACGAAGAGACCAACCGGATAAGAAGTTCTTCACTGTGTGAGCGGATGATGATGGTGATGGTGATGGTGATGATTGTGGTGATAATGATAATAATTATGAATACAGTCGTCTGCTTGATACATAATGAAACATTTCGGTACCGGTACCTGTAGCCTACGTGAAAATGTCGTTAGAGGTATAAGTGCAGGACAATTTTGAATAACGGAGAATTTGTTAAGATAAGATCTACTTAAGGAATAATATGAATTTATATAAATAAACCACATTGTATTTCTTAAGTAATTTGTAATTTTATTGTCTTATATTCATTTATACCGCAGATGCTTAACTGCGATTTCATTTCGCGACAACCTGTTGGAAGTGATGCATTTATATCTATTGTATTTGTTTATTTGTTTATTTATTTATTTATTTATTTATTTATTTGGTTTTTGTTGGTTTAATTATTTACTTACTTGCAAACTCAGTTACTTATTTATTCACTAATTATTTATTTACTTATTTATTTAATATTTATATATATATATATTTATTATTTATTTATTTATTTATATATTTATTTATTTGTTAATTTATGTATTTATTTATTTTTATTTATTTATTTGTTTGTTTATTGGTTTCTTTTTTGTTGGTTTGTTTTTTGTTTGTTTGCTTATTTATTTATTTATTTATTTATTTATTTATTTATTTATTTATTTACAAATTCAATTATTCGTTTATTAACTTATTTATTTATGTATTTATTTTTTATTTGCTCACTTATTTATTTACTTACAAACTCAATTATTTATTTATTTATTTATTTATTTATTTATTTATTTATTTATTTATTTATTTATTGGTTTGTTTTTTGTTGGCTTGTGTATTTATTTGTTTACTTACTTGCAAACGCAATTATTTATTTATTTATTTTTGGTTTGTTTTTTGTTGGTTGGTTTATTTATTTATTTAATTACTTGCAAAGTCAATTATTTATTTATTTACTTATGTATTTATTTCTATATATTTATTTTTTGTTTTTGTTTATTTATTTATTTCTATATATTTATGTATTTATTTATTTATTTACTTATATATATATATATTTATTTATTTATTTATTGGTTGGTTTTTGTTGGTTTGTTTATTTATTTATTTACTTACTTGCAAACTCAATTGTTTATTTATTTATTTATTTATTTATGAATTTATTTATATATATATATTTATTTATTTTGTTTATTTGTATATATTTATTTTTATTTATTTATTTATATTTATTTATTTATTTGTTTGTTTATTGGTTTCTTTTTGTTAGTTTGTTTTATTTTTTTTATTTTTTTATTTTTTATGTATTTATTTATTTTTGTATTTATTTACCTATATCTTTTATATTTATTTATTTTTGTATTTATTTATTTATTGGTTTGTTTTTTGTTGGTTTGTTTCTTTATTCACTTACTTGCAAACTCAATTATTTATTTCTTCATTTACCTATGTATTTATATATATATTTATTTGTTTATTTATACATATTTATTTTTTTATTTATTTATATATTTCTTTCTTTATTGGTTTGTTTTTTGTTAGTTTGTTTTTGCTTATTTATTTTTATATATATTTATCTATTTATTTATTTATTTACTTTTATTTATTTATTTATTGGTTTGTTTATCTATTTATTTACTTATGTATTTATTCATATATTTATTTATTTGATTGTTTATATATATTTATTTATATTTATTTATTTATTTATTTATTTATTTATTTATTTATTTATTTATTTATTAGTTTTTTGTTAGTTTATTTATTTATTTATTTACTTACTTAGTTACTACTTATTTATTTATTTATTTATTTATTTATTTATTTATTTATTTATTTATTTATTTATTTATTTATTTATTTATTTATTTATTTATTCTGGCGTAGCTAAGGCCATCAGACTTTCTCTTCCACGCTATCAAAAATACAAATACAATAATATAAATAACAAAATAGGTAATAGATTCGAAAGTATTCTGTTGCTATCTATTTACTCTCGAAATATCTCTTTTCTTTTGCTCTTTATGTACCAACGAATATCATAGACCTACATTTTATATGATTTAAAAAAGACCTAAAATTACATATTTTAGCTTGTCAGAATCTAAGGAAACCTAATTCGTTGTATTTAAACTATACGTGTGTAACTTTGGAACTGATTGCCGTTGTTTGAAGCGTAAATACCTTGTCATAGGCGGCGTTCTTGACAGGAAAGCACTACGGTGCGGCGACTGTGTACACAGAGGTCGACAGTCTGTAGAAACATCGAGCAAATTGTAAAAGAAAAGGAGCAAGTCAGAGTCACACGTGGCACAATCTAAATAATGCTAAAATATGGTTTAAAAAAAAGCAATTTTAGTTTTTTATACCTAAAAATCCGGGCGTGTATATAATTATTTAAATTTGATCAATCAGTTGTGCAGGACTATTTAATTTACATTACTCATTGTCAGTGTATTATGAAATTTCGCACCTTAGTCGATACTCTGATTCAGCACTAGGAAGTAAAAAATTATTGTAATTGAAACAATTGAAATTGACAGGAAATAAATATATTTTAAAGATGTAATGCATAGCCTGTATTACAGGAGAGAAATAGTAGCAATAAGCATGTGGATCCATTGCTACTAACTGGATGGAACGTAGATTGTTACGAATCCATAAGGAGCCTCTCATAAACAAACATCGAAGCGTTGGGCAATAAAATACAACCGCTCATAAGTCTGCCTTGATGTAGTGCATTTTGCGTTGGGTGATAAATATTTGCCAGGGTTATGCGGTAGCAGACCACAGAAACAGGCAAATAATAATTAGCATGGTAGTAACCATAGCAACGACATTTTTATGAAGCAGACAGTGTCACATGACATGGAAGTGATAGAGGGAATAAAAATACGAATATTTGGAGGAAACTCGCCCCGTAACTGTGTTGTCTTATCATAAAAGTCTCCCGGAGTCTTTGGCAAAAATTTGGCACTCCAACACGATAGACATTTGGAGTAGAATAAGGGATATTTTTATTTCTTGGATTTCTTTATAATGCAATTCAGTACACACCACTACTTATTGGTATATTATTTGTGTGACGTCTACATTGTTTCCTCTTTCATACATCGGAGGTCTCTAGTTATTTTTAAAAAAATTAGAGATTCTAACCTTAACAAATCAATACATATACTCTACAATAAATTTCCTCTTATGTAATAAAGGAAATTTTCCAACTAACTCAGCCATACATAGTATAAATACCCGCAGAAGGAATGATTTTCATACGCCATCATCAAATTTATCATGCTTTCAAAGGGGAGTACGTTACATGGCGATAAAAATGTTCAATAGTCTTCCTGAAGACATTAAGAATCATAGCCAAAACCCTGCATTATTTAAGGTAAAACTAAAAAATTACTTAATATCTCACACTTTCTATTCTGTAGGTGAATTCTTGACATTTCACAGTACTGTGTAAATATTATAATACTATTAAATGGTAAACATATTACATTGTATAGAATATTATTGTTATTAAGGTATTAATTCTGTACATATTTCATGTTTGCATTTTATATGTATTGCATTTTATTGTTAAACGTAAGAATTGGACATGTTCTTTATTCTATGCTATAAAGCAAATGTAAGAATATTATGGAACGAATAAATCTATCTGTCTGTCTGTCTGTCTGTCTGTCTGTCTGTCTGTCTGTCTTGACATTAGCCCGTGAAACTGAAAATTTGATAGAGCGCAGAACGACTTGCTTTTATGGAAGGGAAAGGAATGGGATTTACTGGAGGGGGGCACTGTGGCCCAGCACTGCGACCTGTTATGATCTATTGTTCTAAACCTCAAGCTAGGCACATTTCCAAACCCACACCGGCTGACTACACTAAAGTTTGCTGCCACTTCTCATACGTGTCAACCGCATGTATTTACACTTTTAACATAATGTAGTACTGTAAATTTTTTTAGTTTTGTTTGTGATATTTTTCTGCACATAATGTTAATTAACCGTGAAGGCGTAAGTATTTAATTGATTGTTTAAAATATCCACCTCCAATAATATGCATGTTCATGAGATTTGATCATTTATTAATTTTTCCTCTTCCAAAGTAAAATGTTGCTTTTGTGGATCACCAATCGAAAACAAATATGCAGATTGGAAGTGAAATAACCCTGCAGATTTCTAGAGCCGATAGTTCATGCTATTAGTGTAACACTATGTCGGTGGAAAGTTTATACTTTTTTCAGAACAAATGTTTTTTCTCGAATGTTTAACACACCCTCTTATTCTGTAACTATTGCGAATAGGATAGTGATTTTTTATCCACATCGATAGAAAATCTATTAAAGAATAATTTATGCCTCTGGCGTATTTCAATAGCGTGGACGGTTTTCGTGTAAATTTAATTAAAAAAAAAAACTAATTCCAAGTCACGATGCGAACAGATTGCAACGTTGCAGTCAGAGACGATAGTGGGAGGTAGCTCACCAAGGGAGAAAGACCTGAGTTCGTTGACTTTCTACATCTGTATTACGAAAATAAAAGAGCAGTGTCTTAGCAGCGATGTTGCCAGACTGTTGAAACTTCCAACTTACTTTATTTTCTGATTAACCGTGCATTTAATCACAAAATGTAATGTAGGTTTTCTGTTCATTTAACTGTACCCCAGTCATGTCAATTGATGCCCATAGGAGCAAGCGCGCGCTTCAGAGCTCAAGAGAGACTGAGCGCTTTACAGCGGAAAGGAAAGAGACAGACGAAAGATGTAGTATATGCCGCTTGGTGGAGCTCCATACAGGGATGGCCAGAAGTGATTCAATAGAGCATTAAAATTATGCTAATAAGAGTGTAAGTTTTAATTTTAATGCTCATTTTTCACAAGTTTGATTTTTTTTATCCAAAAGAAATATTTTCCAACTTTTTTTCTATAGAAAAGTGAAATTTTCATATATAGGGCTATTTGTTTAGTAGCCTTAAAGAATGTTTTCGTAAATCTAATATACCGTAAATACGTATTACTGAAGATAGTGTATTGAAATTTTTGAAAATATTCGCATGGAAATTGTTTGTAAGGAAATGAATTAACAAGGCAACTACTGTTACATCATAAGCAAAAGATACGTGCTCATGTGTTGTAAAAATGTCAGCTCTATAGCTTCAGCACATTTCGAGAAAATAATTTAATATTCTGATGATAGGAATTTGCTCACCAGTATCACCTTAAAAGCATAATGCGATAAGAGTTTTGTTATGGATTATTAGTTACACTTAAAACATAATACAGTACATAGGTAACTTTGCTTTGTACTATAATATTGTTTTGATTAGTTTATTGATTACTTTTGTAAGGCTAAAGATACCATCAATATAAATTCCAACTTATCATGTCTTACTCAGTCTCTTTCTTTGGGCTATTACTTTCTTTATGAATGATGTGTTTCATCCACTTAGTACAGTATAGTTGTACTACTATGGAATTTAAGTGAATATTCCTTCTTATCTCTTTATTATTTTATTAACATTTAAAACACAACTGCAATATTAAGAAATTAGTATTAGTACTTTTGTTTTACAGACAATATAGATAATATCAAACAGAAAGAAGCCATATAAAAATAATGACATAAAATTTCACGTTCGTTTGAAGTTTGTGCATCACTGTTTTCTTAATCCAACAGGCTGCTTATTCATACACATAACCCTTTCTCTTTCCATACTTAGCGCTTGATGCCCGCCCACGACTTCAAGGTCAGAAAAATGCTCTTGCTTTGACATCACTGCTGTACCCTATCGTCTTTTTCAGTGTGTAGATTGATTTCACTTACATTCTGTTGATTGTACAATGACATCATTTTATTTTTACTTGCATTTTTATTGTACCTGCATTTCTGAATGTACTTCACTCTCACCCCTTCACTAATGTCCTTGCTCCCGTCAGACACACAAACTTACGGCCGCTGTTGCATTCGAAGTCTTCAAGCAGTGAAGTAAACACTGCAGTGTATAGTGTGTTTCATAAATATGATTGCGTTTTCTATAGAAGAAAGAACCTATATTAATAATATCGTACTAAAAGATTATATTCAAGAAACGATAAATTCAATTTCATAGGATATGCTTCAAAATGTTTTTAGTAATATGCGTACTGAATTGAAGCCTGCATTGTAATGAACGGGAACCATTTTCAGCAACTTGTTTAAAAATTCAGATGAGCTTTTTTTGAATTGAGGTGGCTAGAAGCAAAGGAATGCTAGTGACATTTGTAATAACATGAGTTAAGTGTATCCAGTGTAAGCAAAAGTATCTAAAATTTTAGTGGCAAAGGGATATTTTAATCGCATCACACATGAAAATTTAAATAAAAAATTTCACCGATTTTACGAAAGCTTAAATATTTAAACCCCATTTTCTCAAAAGTAACTTAAGTGCACTTACAGCCCTTCACTTATGACCCCCCTCAATTTAAATTCTCTCTCTATATTGTATGATAACATCAATAATTAATATGCTAAATAAAGTAGACATTACATAACGAACATAGCCGCCTGAAAAGTTGAGTTTTTGAAAAAAAATGTTACTACTCTACTGTATTTTGATAAATTCCGTAAAAGTGATGATCAAACTGAAAATCGTAATATCGTATTTCCCTATAACATAAATGGATAAACTACTTTTCTCTCCTCCAATACCTAGTAAAATGATTTGTTTACATATTGCACTAGTAACATCAAACTCCTGTAATGGAAGGGGGCAACAGTGTTTCCGAGTATAGCCAGGTTAATGTTAAAAATGTTGGTAAAAATAAAGTGATGTCCCTGTATAATCCTACACACGAAGTTCATCTGTATTTTTTTTTCCGAGATACAGATTAAAACCACAGTAATTAAAATTTAGTACTCGTTTACGCATTATGTCAGAATTAGAATTCTGTCTCGAAAAAAAATGATATGTTTTATTTAACGACGCTCGCAACTGCAGAGGTTATATCAGCGTCGCCGGATGTGCCGGAATTTTGTCCCTCAGGAGTTCTTTTACATGCCAGTAAATCTACTGACATGAGCCTGTCACATTTAAGCACACTTAAATGCCATCGACCTGGCCCGGGATCGAACCCGCAACCTTGGGCATAGAAGGCCAGCGCTATACCAACTTGCAAACCAGGGCGAATTCTGTCTCGAAGTCTCAAATTAAGTTACAACTGAACGTACTCGTAATGTGGAAACACAAACTGTTATGCGAAGACGTTCAATTCCATATGCCGTTGTTGTTTCCTATATACGACTATTCAAAATGATTGCTTGAACTTTCCACCCTGCCAGAAACACGAACCCATGTCGACTACACACATTGCATTCAACAACCAATTTTTAGACGTGCGAGATAGAGCTTAAGGGAAGAATATTCACAACTTGTATCGTGAGCCCCGTCGGAGCAATTTTATGAATGTGGCACATAATTCCACCCATTGTTCCCTCAGGCGTGCGTAACAGCGCAACAGTGAGGCATTCCAGCCCCATCGCCAGCGCTTGCGTCTAATTGTATGTCAGCGCATAACGAATGATACACTATGAGGAGTAAGAAGTGTTGGAACAAAGTTATTACACAATATATCACAAACGAAACTTGAAAAATAAATTAAAAAGTGGTAAAACATAACCAGACAGACAACTGTGCACTCACATGTACTGGAGAAAGAGGTTCTGACCTGAAATAAGTCGACAACTGTCTACAAATCAGATCTAGCATACTGGTCTTCTACTGTCTTAATAAAATTTGTGATGGAAAAATCAAACTTATAGAGTTGAAAACCATGTTGGGTCCGATAAGCTGTACAAACTATCAAAGTTTTTATTGTTAAGACCGTCAGACTTGTTAAATAACAATGTGATAAACACAAATATGTTGCTGGTCTTTCTACAACATCGGATATATTCTTCTCCCGTATCATCTCCACCACAAGACCTCAGATGTTACGAACGTTACGCATTCTCTCTCTCAGATGTCTGCATCGGACGTTTTCTCTCGAGCGCCAAGTAGTTCATAGCATAATCCGATAGGTAGCGCACATGCATGATGGGTAAAATTGTCACGAGCGATAAATCCTCGAACGGTATAAGCGGAGGGTTAGACATTCGTTCTTGTTACAGTGATGAACTGTGTAGTAACATCATAGGTGTTTATCATTTCAAAACTTTGCAGTGTTTAACTAACCTCTCGATAGTACAACTACAAAACTTGCTTTAAAATGTAATATAAATGCTGTAGGTAAATGTCCTCCCCCCCACACAGGAGTGGTTTTGTTTTTGTCACATCTGGTAGATGTTATTGGATGTAAATGCAATTATTATAAACGGAGAACACAATCACGATAATGCAAGACCTGCATCAAGTTTTCTAGTAATAATAATAATAATAATAATAATAATAATAATAATAATGATAATAATAATCTCTAATAATTAGTGTATCAATCTTTGCGTCTGTAACAGTTGTGCAGCATGATTATTCGTTTTATTATATTTTCTGTGACGTTATCTCTGTACTAATATTGCTATTAATCTACTGCTATATCAATAATATTTTGTAAAACGTTTCTACATTGTCGCAGTATATAGGCGGAACACTATGTATGGACCTATTATATTATATATGTGGTAAATCAAATATTGAATAATTATCAATTAGCAATAATAACTGTATATCAAAGTTTTTCATACTATTTTATTTATAACTTCATGTTCCTCTTTTGGTACGTTCCATTGACTGTTCCATTAGACGTTTGTCATAAATGCAGAAAATAAAGCCTTATTTTTACCTTGTGAGCAAAACATATGTGTATCTTATCTGTCGCCTTCCATACAAGACAAGACATGTCGGTGAGATGACCTTGTACTGTACTTCTATTTATTACGAGCGTATCACGACCGATCGTATCTCACTCGAGGGTGCGACACTCGACCGAGTTCAAGCGAGCGAATTAACTCCAATGCAGCACTCTGGCTCTACGCATTAAGCTGTATTTTAACTTCCGTTCGTTACACCATCAATTTGCACCGGCACACCGAACTAATATTTTGTAAATGCAGCCTTCATGTTACTTACATAATTTTTACATCTACATGGATTTTAATAACTACCTGTTCCTAGACGCTGTTATATACAGTGGAAGCTCTTAAGTTCGACAGAAATCAAGTTCGACATCCTATAGTTCGACTGCTTACGTAGGAGAATTAGACACGCCCCTATATGGGCACTAAGAAATGGTACGATGAAAGAGTAATGGAACGGAGAAAAATTCTCTCCGGCGCCGGGATTTGAACCCGGGTTTCCAGCTCTACGTGCTGACGCTTTATCCACTAAGCCACACCGGATACCCACCCCGGCGTCGGACAGAATCGTTTCAGATTAAGTTCCAACTCTTGGGTTCCCTCTAGTGGCCGCCCTTTAGAGAGAACCCAAGAGTTGGAACTTAATTGTGATTTTATTTGCAGATGATACAAGTGTAATTATTTCAAGCAAACAATACGATCATTTTATAAACACTTCTAATACAGTGCTGAATCTAATGAATGAATGGTTCCATGCAAATAAACTAGCACTTAATGTTGATAAAACCAGTGCAGTCAAATTTAGTACACACAATAGTGCTCAGGTTTCCTACAGTATTCGATTAAATGGAACTCATCTCAAAGAATCTATAAGCACAAAGTTTCTTGGTTTAGAATTGGATAATCACTTGAACTGGAAAACGCATATAGAATGTATTACTCGTAAATTGAGCTCTGCCTGTTATGCATTAAGATCCTTATCTACTATTGGTGATATAAACTTACTTAAAATGTCATACTTTGCATATTTTCACTCTGTAATGAAATATGGATTAATATTCTGGGGTAACTCGTCTGAAGCTAAACACGTTTTTGTTTTACAAAAGAAAGCTATAAGAATAATGGCCGTTGTGCATAAAAGGACCTCATGTAAAAATATTTTCCGAAACTTAGAAATCCTGACTTTACCTTGTGAATACATTCTTTCCCTAATGATGCTGTATATTAAGAACCAAGATAAATTCAGTACTAATCAAGACATTCATCATTTTAATACAAGACATAAATCAGATCTTCATCTACCCTCTGTTAGTCTAAGCTGTTTTAAAAAAGGAGTTCGCTATTCATGTATAACAGTCTTCAATGCACTGCCTAATTATCTTAAAGATTTGAAGAACAACGAGAAAAGGTTCAGAAAAGAATTAACCAAATTTCTACATACTCATACCTTCTACACAATTGATGAATTGTTTATGCTTGTGAATTGAATTATTCTACTTAAATGACATGTACAATTTTATATAGCTCAACTAAAATATGTTTTTATATTGACTTAATCTGTTTACTATGTATTGTATTTTTTGTTTAGCATAACTGATGAATTGTATGTACTGTAAATTGAATAGTATACTGTATAGGTCAACTGATGAATTGTTTAAGCTTATAAATTGAATAAATCTACTTCATATGAATTGTATAGCTTAACGAAAATAAGTTTGTAAATTGAACTAATTTAATTGTATATGTTTGTATAGTTTGGCTGATGAATTGTATATGTTCTTAAAATGATTACTAGTCTGTGTAGCTCTACTGATGAATTGTATATAGACCTACTGTAAATTGAATAGTAATATGTATAGCTCAACTGATGAATTGTTTATGATTATAAATTGAATTAATCTACTTGATATTAATTGCACAAATTTGTATAGCTTAATGAAAGTATGCTACTTTGTATTGTATATATTTGTATAGTTTTGGCCGATGAATTGTATATGCTTTAAATTCAATAGTAATCTATATAGCTCTACTGATAAATTGTTTGTGTTTGTAATTTGAAGTAGTTTGCATGATATGTATTATCAATTTCTGTATATCACAACTGGTTGAATTGTTTATGCCTTAAATTTAATTAAATAGTTTTATATTATAATATAGCTCAACTTATGAATGATCGTTTGCGTTTGTAAATTTAATGATCTGATTGGCTATATATTGTATACTTTTAGTAGAGCCATCGATGTAGCTCAGTCGGCAGACTCGCTGGGCTGCTGATCCAGAGCTGCGTTCGGGCTTGGGTTGGATCCCCCTTTGGAATTTGGTTTCTTCGAAGGTTTTCCCCAGCCGTGGGACTGAAGCCGGATGGTCTATGGCGAGTCCTTGGCATCAACCCCTTTGATTTGATTACCCCCTTTGATCTGATTACCTGGTTGGGTTTTTCCGAGGTTTCCCCCACCGAAAAGGCAAATGCCGGGTAATATTTTGGCGAATCCTCGGACCTCATCTCATCTCACTACATCTCGCCAAAATGTAAAAAAAATGTAAAAAAATGTAAAAAAATTGTACAAAATTGTAAAAATTGTAGAAAATTACTAAACTGTAGAACTATAAAAATTTGTAAAAATTGTAATTGTAAAATGTTGACATGTTCCACATCTTAAAGCTTCATTGCTCATGTAAGATCTATGGAATAAAATAAATGAATGAATGAATGAATAATCTGAAACGATTCTGTCCGACGCCGGGGTGGGTATCCGGTGTGGCTTAGTGGATAAAGCGTCAGCACGTAGAGCTGAAAACCCGGGTTCAAATTCCGGCGCCGGAGAGAATTTTTCTCCGTTCCATTACTCTTTCATCGTATGATGACGCAGAATATCTGCATGGAAATATCATATGTACTTCGGTACATTAAAATAATATATACTAAGAAATGGGTTTGCCATTTGAATGTTAATTGGTTCTGTGTCTTGTAGTGATACTTTTGGTAAAGGAAAACAGAATACTTTATTGATTAGGACATCCATATTTAATCACTGATTTTAAATTAATGAACTCTTCTTTTCCTATTTGAGAATTGTGCCGTTTGTGAGACGGAACTGTCGAAACCCACTGTGGTACTAGAAGCGCATACACAAGTCTCGGGGCGGGCAGGAAATGCAAGTACAGTACTGTATTCGTTGATGGATAACCAATAAGAATTTGTATTCATTTCACCTGCCACACCCACTACCCTTATTGGACAGAACTTTCAATTCTGTTCTGTCGAACTTAGGAGAGTCCACTGTACTACCTTTCTCTACACAGTTCTACCTTATACAGATTAGAATGATTAATCATATTTTGACATTTTTTTTTTCATATATTGGCATTGGCATTATTTTAACCTTTTAACTCATTCTACTTGTAATTTCATATGTACCATTATAATCCATCATATATTCAGGTCTACTTCATATTTAAGACCTATGTCTTCACTGTTTGTTATAATTTAAGTTTTTGTAGGTCTATTAATGATCTGATAATGGTTCAGTTGAACCGAACACGTTCATCTATTATATAAAAACAGCATATTTGTGTTTATTACATTATTTGATAATACTGACAGTCTTAACAATAAAAACTTTGATAAATCTTAGCGTGTTTTTCTCGGGGTACTCCGATTTTGCTCTTTCATTTCATCAACATTCTCCACATCCCTCTTAGTTCATCTATCATCTGCAATAGTTAAAAATATGCTGCAATGAACTCTTGGGTATAGTATCTCCGATGATGATATAAGATTTAAGAGCTTAGAGCTTCAGACCTTGAGGTTTACCAGGTACTCGCCTGGGAAAGGGATCTGACTCTTTCAAGTCTGAGGTAGGATGGCCCACTTGTCAGCATAGGATTCACGACTACCGCCGAGTCACCTCTCAGAGTGGAAGAAAGACAGAGATAGAAATAAGGCTGAGATGAACAGTAAAGAAAGGTCATAACCTGCGAAAACTAAGGATTTTGATATTAAAATTGCAGAGGTATTAGATAAGATTAAAAAATGTAGGGATGTGATCAAGAAGCGCAACTAAAGTGGAACTGGAAAAAGATCGAGAAGTGTGAGGGAGATAGGAAGTGTAGAATCAAATGGGTAAAGGTAAGGTAAAGGTATCCCCGTAACATGCCATGAAGGCACTTGGGGGGCATGGAGGTAGAATGGGTAGAGAAATAATATTAGTATTTATAGGAAGTGAGAATAGTGAGAAAGGAATTGGTGTTAATAGAGTAGTGAGAAAGTGAAAGTGAGTGCAAATAGGAAGAGTGAATAATAATGGTGAAAAGTGTTAAGAGAATTGAGTAAGTGAGAGCAAGCAAGTAGTACTAACATTTGAACATTGCAACAGTAAATGAATATAAGAGAAAGATAGGAGAAGAGGTACATGAAAAAAAAAATAGAGTAAATGAACAATATGATAATGTATAGAAAAAAGTTACATTGAGATTTTAGTGAATATTAGAGAAAAAAAGGGGGGGTTGATAATATTACAGATATTAGGATTAGTGAGCAAATAGAAAATAGCAAAGGAAATGTAGAATAAATATTGAAGGGAAGATTAGACCGAGTAATAAAAAGGTACATAGTGTAAATTCGAGTATTTTTGTAGACGTGTACTGCTAATAACGTGTTAATGTAGTAATATTTAATGGTAGCACCGGATAGGCTACAAAAAATATGAGGTGCACCATTACATGTAAAGAAGTGCTGTAATGTAAATATATATACATCATATGTCAATAAATCAGGACACATCCTGAACGCTCTTTGTATGAAGTAGCAAAATATGTTGTTATTAGTGCCTAAACCTGAAATTAATTAGAAATGAGCAGCTTACCGTTCATGTTGAGCTCCGTGGCCTTCTTGCCGTAAGTGGACGACTGTCTGCTGTCCGGCACCCTTATGTCGCCATCGCTGGGGTGCAGATAGTGGCTGTGGTGGTGGTGGTGGCTGGTATGGTGCTGGTGAATGCTGTTGAGCAAGATATTGCTGGAAGTCCTCGACAGAGCCTTGCGCTGCCGTACAGCTTCCTTGTAAATCCTGTAGTACATGGTAACCATGACAACGCCCGGGATCCAGAAGGACACACCCGAAGATATCATCATGTAGTAGATGTTCACCTCGAAAACACACACGTGTGGGTGAGCTTTTCTGTATTCCTGGTGCTCCGGCGTCGTGTACCAGCCCAGGAAGATGGGGGTAAAGGAGATCAGGGCGGGAAGCATCCACACGTTGGCGATCATGAAGCACACAGTGCGATGCGTCATGGTGATCGGGTACTCCAGAGGCCTGACGATGGCGTAGTAGCGGTCCACACTGATGCAACACAGATGCAAGATGGACGCCGTGGAGAAGTACACGTCTAGAGAGTTCCACACGTCGCACATGACATATCCGAACAGCCAGGTGCCTCCAGTGAGTTCAACGCTGGCGTTGAAGGTCATAGCGCAAAGGGCTACAAGTAAGTCCGCAAGGGCCAGGGACACCACGTAGTAGTTGGTGATGATGCGGAGTTTTCGGTGCCTCACCACGCTGATGATGACGAGGGCGTTGCCCAGAACGGCGGCCACGATGATGGTGCCCATCACCAGTCCCTTGAGGATGGCGGGCAGCAGCTGCGTCCAAGGGGCTACTCCGTTCACGACGTCCGGAGTTGTGTCGTTGTGCCCCGGTGACGTGGCGGTGTGCTGCGAGTTGCCTAGCTGCTCGGACAGCGTCGCCATCCCACTTAACATTGTTCCCGTCTTTTCACCGCTCAGAGCGGTCACTCAGCATTTCAGACGCCAGAGCTGCTCATGTTTCGAACAAGATGCTTGGTACTTGGTGGCACGGACTCACACCCCCATTCCAGTGTGTTTTAATGCATCTGAAAAGAAATGCAGATATTGTAACAGGAATTCAATAAATGTTGGAGCAACTTCATTCTTTCATTCTAAAAGGAAAGACCTAAAGGAAATCTCTTTTCTCGTATTATTTTAAGTAGAATCTCTATTTCCCTAACGTCCACACCTGTAGAGTAAAGATTAGCGCGTCCTACCGCGAAAACAGGTGGCCCGGGTTCAAATTCTGTTAGAGGCAAGTTACCTGGTTAAGGTTTTGGTAATTGTGAAACACAGGTACGCCATTTCGGGTGAGAGACATAGGCCAGTTTTACACTAATCCTAAACATATTTAGTATGACTTGTTGCTTGTGAGCCATCCCAAACCCGGACCTCCACCACTAAGAGCGCCAGTCCTTATATACTCGTCAGTCAAGGCCTTCTGACGAATAAAAGCAATTGACAATAGATATCTCAGTCATGACAACCTCATAAAATATCCTATCAACTGAATAATAGATCTTGCTACGTACATCATAATTATATTATATTATGCTATTATTACCCATTTCAGCTAGTACTGACGACCACTGCAAAATACGATAATTTGGTCCAGGGAGCATTCTCTTTAGGCACAAGGATGATTTATGTAACATGTTTCTAAATTAGTCTTTTAAATAACGGTACATTCTTTAATAAATCACTGAAAAACAAATGTGAATATAGGATGTGGAGTGAGTACGAAATTATTATTATTTTTTTATTTTTTGGCGCATCATTTTTACATAAATAACGACAAATAAAAACTAACATGCCACATAACATTATTTTAAGAAATACAGGAAACAACCATGAATAATATTCACCATTCTTAATGATCTTGGGTTAGAAAAAAACGTATGGAATAGAAATTACATACAAATGTGCGTGTAATAAAAAATAAGCAAACCATCTTCGATTAATCATTTCAAAACAACGTGAATATAGCGTGGATTGTGTAGGAAAATAATTTCTTATATGTTGCTCCCAATGTGCATCATTGTTAACTTATGAAAACAAATGAAAATTAACATGGCATAAGTTATAAACACTATTTGAAGAAAATAGGAGATATCAAGTAATATTCAGCGTTCTTAATGATCTTTGGATGGAAAATAACAATGAAATATGTATAAAATAGAAATTACATACAGATGAGCATATAAAAACAGTAAGTAGAATCATATTTGATTAATAAGCTTAAATTACTCCAGGTTTAGTGTAAGAGTGGCCTATATCTAACGATGTCTCCCAGCAAATTAATTTAAAAACAAAAAAATCGTGTTAGAAGATTGAATTTGTGTATTTTCTCTGAAACTTTCCAAATATTTGTAGGTAGTTTTTACATTAGATTGCCGAAAATTGGTGTATAGCGCAACATTGGCTGTGATAAAAGTGTGAAATATTCGTTCAGTGGCATTTCGTAGTGCTACAGCAATAACATGTTTAGCAAGACTTCTGACTTCTGTTGCATTCAAACAATTATAAAATACGATAACTTGGTCCAGGAAGCATCCGTTTTTTTGGTGCAAAGATAATTCGTTTGGCGTGTTTCTTAATTGAAATTATGAAATGGCGTTCCTGTGCTTCACATTTAATAAGGTTTTTTTCCGGGGTTTTCCCTCAACTCATTAAGTAAGAGCAAATGCTGGGTAATTTTCAGCGTTGGACCCTGGACTCATCTCGCTAGCATTATCACCATCTCTCTCAGGCGCTAGATATAATCATAGCAGTTGATGAAGCGTCCTAAAATAACCAACTATGTTCGACACACTTTCAACATTTTTCTTGGAACACCAATCTTCAAATTTTTTATATTCCACTTCGTATCTTACGCGAGATTTCGATGGTACTAAACATTCAATTGCAGATTTCATTTTTAAAATGTTTATTTTTCCTCTTTTCATTTATAAACAAAAACCTATTGTGTTGAAAACTAATCAAACAAACATAAAGTAATCGCCTCTGGCAGGAAGAAAGTAATAATAATAATACAATCGCTTCTCCACAAAAGATATTTTCAAAGCAATAAAAATAATACAATTACTATTATAAGAAAATTAATTTTTTTATCAAAGTGGACAAAATTTTGTTCAATATGGGCCTAATCATAGCAATTTTATATTACAATACTCGACACATTATCAAACTTGCCCTACGGTCTCGTTTGACAACTTTCCAATCTCGTATTGCAATATGAAACGTTACGATATTCATGTCGTAAATAACTAATACCGTGATGTTGTTGGTTGCTATGACGACGGGACATTATTTCGCTAGAGACGTAAGTGAAAATACGCTTCGTTCAACAGTCGTATAGCAACAAACAAAAGAAAACTCAAAAGAAAAGTATCCTTTCAACAGTTCTGGTATTAAATAATCTAAAATTAAGTAATATATTTTTATTACGTAAAATGCTGGAGTGGAAAAAACATTATATACAATTATTCGTGAGATAAATAGAATTTATATATCCTTTAAATATTAGCTTCTTGTGTTTACTTTATTATTATTATTATTATTATTATTATTATTATTATTATTATTATTATTATTATTATTATTATTATTATTATTCCTGCTGTTAATCACTGCAGCTGTTACATGGTACCTTTCCTGAACCTGATTTATATGTATTTGAATATAGGCCCAAGTTGATATAATTTATGACTTTAATCCACTTTGCGATATATGTGACCTATTCAAACATCCATACTTTCGAAAGCCGCGACTCTTTTGCGCGGAACATAGCTGACATCGGACTATAATATTGTCATCATCCACAATATGATTTAGATTTTTGAACTCCTAAGATCAGTTCCTGTCATTTTTCATTTGACTAATTAATATCTTATTATTTACACAATTTTATGCATTGCTTTGTTATTGGTTCTTCTAATTTTAATGAGATCTTTAAAATTCATTTCTTATCATTGTTTCTTAATTAAATGGCTCTGAAAAAGTTTATCGCATCTTTATCTTGCTTTTCTTACTTCATCGTTTCAAATGAAACGGCTCTAGGTAAAATTTGTCTCATAATATTTATCTCGCTCTTTTATTCCCTCGTTATGAATGAGACATCTCCACGCAAAATTTGTCTCATATTTATCTCGCGTTCGTCAAAATTAAATTACTTTTCTTTTATTTCCTTAGGACGGATCAAAGTATTTCTACCTTGCGATTTTGAGGTTTGTAGCATCTACTGACTCCCTTAGGAGAGATGAATGAAATTAGTTGATTTCTGCGGTTTGGTATGCCGCCTTTAAGTTACCACAGAGATTGGAGAGCAGTTCTCTAGTGGTCACCAGATTTAAATATTAACTTCGCATGAAGTTGTGTCCCGTCCTGTGTGTCTACTTCGTTCAATAGACCGTGATCGTAATTATTAGAGAGAGAAGATCGGTATCGGGTTAGTCGCTTCCAACCGATATCACCAAGGCCGATACGTCACTTTATCCTAGATGTTTAATGAGATGAAAATAATTGAAATGAGGGGAAATGTAGAGTAAAATGGAGAGTGTTGATGGAATCAAATTTTTAAAGTTATTCGCTGCTCCAGTCAATGTCGAGGATTCAATCTAAGCTTACGAAATATCGGTCAGCGATCTAGCGCTGTGCTATTGGAGGAACCTTCAACTCTGATAGCCATCATTCTCACTAATTACCTTCCACGTTCCTGATGACTCCATCTAAGAAAATGCGATTCGACAGTGCAAGGCTAGCAAAGCCCAGGAAGGTCTAAATAACTATCTAAAATCAATGAAAACCAAACTAACCAGTCATATTAATTCGATGGTTTCGCTTGAAGATTATGAAGTTCTAAGGGCAGGAGGGAAATATTGCAAGATATTTTCTTGCCTCAAATATTGTTTCCTTTCTTTTTTCATCTTTTCTTCTTATTCGAATTCTTCAAAAATTAGACCAGTTAGCCGGTTTCTGGCTGGGTCACTGGCTGAGAAGAAACTGCCTACTGACAGATGCACTGAAATGGTGAACGGAAGATAATTTCAGAGTAGAAGAAGGTATCAGATGATAGACGACATTAAGATATATGGATCGTATGCGGAGACTGAAAGGAAGGCAGAAACATTCTGCCTAAGGGTTTTTCGTGGTTTTTAAGTAGGTTATTTCACGACGCTTTATCAACAGCTTAGGTTATTTAGCGTCTGAATGAGATGAAGGTGATAATGCAGGTGAAATGAGTCCGGGGTCCAGCACCGAAAGTTACCCAGCATTTTGCTCATATTGGGTTGAGGGAAAACCCCGGAAAAAACCTCAACCAGGTAATTTTCCCCGACCGGGAATCGAACCCGGGCCACCTGGTTTCGCGGCCAGACGCGCTAGCCGTTATTCCAAAGGTGTGGACTCCGTGGTTTTCCTAAGGCGCTAAGACAAATGTCGGGATTAGCCCTAAAAGAAATGGGCCACGGACCTGCATTCACTTCCCCAGACATTGGTGACGACTAAAAATTAATAATTATTCACAACTAACTCGGGCTCTAACAGAATCTAATCGTCCCCTTTTACAGATCGATGGAGTCATCAAAGAGCCAATTGGCTGGTCTTCTGATCTGAGAAAAATCATTAATAGCCAATCGGCTATTACCGTTAAGATGACTAATTCCTACGCGTTCGAATCTTCAAACAGCCAAATTGGCTATTACCGTTTCGTTGCCTAGACTTCGACCACTCTCCTCTTAGTCTGTACCTTCTCGTTTCTAACTGCTCTGGGTCATCTCGTTGTACTTCTCCCCCTTTGTCCCCCCCCGTATGTTGTAGCTAATAGTTACGTCCATTTTCGGCTTTCCCCCTCGAAATTTTCTAGCCCTCCTTCAATGGATCTTCCAGCTTCATTTCTTTCCCTAAGGAAGCCATTCTAAGAATTTTATCACTCTCTAAATTACATCGCCAGCCAGGTTTGAACTCGAGAACCTCTATCCAACGGCAAGCATATTATCCGTTAGGCCAGCGAAGATGACAATAATCAGGAGAACGTATTCTCTTGGACTTTTTTCTGGTAGCGAAATCAACCGAAAGATTTCCTTTTCTTCACCTTCGCTTTCTACATCTAAGTTGCTGTACCAAAACCTAAATTCTTTACTATGTTGAACACTGTTAAATCTTTGATTATATTATGTATGTCTTTGGTCTTTTTATGATGTCGCAGGCTATAAAATGCTTGTGTAGCATTTATTTTTCAGTCCCCTTTAATTTTTTTTATTTTAATTCCTGTATTCTCGTAAATAGCACAATAATTTCCTTTCTGTGGTTAAAATATCTTCAAGTAGGGTAAAGGTCGGTAATACTGTGATACGAGTAATATTGTGATAGTTCTTTTTGAAAATGTATCACAATTTTACCGGTGTTATCAAACTCCCAAATATATATTCAAACTCCGCAAATATGCTTCGCGGTGGCAACAATAACAACTGCCCCCACTGTTTTCCCCTCCCCTACTGTGACAGCTCGGGTACTATTTTCCGTGTGCGCGCGCAGCATTGATTACTCTGCGCAAAGCTACTGCAAACTCACTCTTCCACGGCTCGCGCACTGGTTATTTTGTTACGTACCTCGGCTTGCAGCAACTATAAGCAACATGATTAAAATCAACAGTCAAAAAAGGGAAGGAACTAACTATACTTGATGGATATGAATACAGGAAGTATTACAAGAACAAAGAGGAACAGAAATTGAGGTGCATAGTGAAAATGTGCAATGCCGAAATAGTGACAACTGTTGAAGGTGATATTCTTTTAAATAGAGGAGCAAATCACAACCATGAAAAGATGTAACTGTACACCGTCATATGATTACAAATGCCGCGAAACGCAAAACCAGTGGAGAAGACTTGTTCGACAGACCTTCAGAATTAATCAGGAGAGAAATATGCTCAGCCCAACAAGAAATAAGCTAGAAAATAACAACCAGGGATATAAATCTAACAAGAAGAATCTTATACACGCAAAGAAGAAAACTTCATCCAAGACTAGACCTACCTAAAATTAGCAAGAGGTTCATGAAACTCTATAAGTAGTCCTAACCCCAGAACAGAGTACACAATATTGACATTACTAATTTGTTTACTCTGAAGTGTGAAGAGAATTTGCTTAGTATTGATGTGAAAGAGTGGGGTAACTGATGAGGGGAGATAGTTGCGCACTTTGATACAAGGTTGACGAGGGTTTTTTTTTTTTTTTTTTTTTTGCGGAACTTGATATTGCCCAATTTTACTGAGCGAAAAGATCGGTTTTTTGCGTCAACGTATTACGAGAATGTTCGTGGACAAGTTGCTGCACAAAACCGGTTCTTCTCTCGCTCAGTAGAATTGTAATAAATTCTCAAAAGAACTATCACAATATTACTCGTATCACAATATTACCAACCTTTACCCTACCTGTATTTTGTTTCATTCAAATAGGTATGTTATAACAACCTGTAGCCGACATATTGCCCAGAAAAATTTATCACGGTATCTTCCTTGAAATAGGGTTTGAGAATATGTCGTTGGGTTGACGCATGACAGCTGACAGGTTGCTATCGCAACTCCCGCTGGGAACCTTGTCCACAGCTCCGCTCATAAAGTTATTCCTCGTAACATTTTATAACCAGAAATAAAAAAAAACGAAGAAATGAGAGTTGGTATCAAATTTTTCTCCCGAAAGCAGCTACTTATGTTCATACAGATTGTTGGAGGCAACAACAACACATGTTACCTCCAAAACAGGTTGAAAAATAAGTTTAATCAAAATCAGGCACAAGTAATGAAAAGGTATCACTATTAAGGAATTTGTATTATCCAGATGTAGTGAATTCATGCTTGTTTGTTACTGAGATTGAGAGATTTTTCGGTGCAGATACTTTCTCCTTATATATAAATATTTAAAGAAAATAATCTGCCCTCAATGAGGGTGACCATAAAGATCCAGAATAAAAGCACTACAGAATAATTTATAAAGACAGGAATTGTTTAAAAAAATTCAGAGAAATGAAAACCCAATAGAATCATCAATGGCCAAAATATAAATGGTAATGTAATATTTGGATTGAATCCTTAAGAATATTCAACAGAATGTTTTTTAATTTCAAAAAATCAGAGTCCGAGTGCTTTTAAAATATGACATGTGAATTTAGGGAATGTGCCACGTGCACCAAACAAAAGACCAGAAACACTCCACTGACTAGTGGGAATGTTATATTTCTCCCTTATATACGGGATGCAGGACCCATAAATGAATTTCTTCTCCTCATCAACGTGTTGTGCCTGCAGGGCATCCCTCTCAAACCGGATTGTAGTATCAAGAACTAATCCCTTAGATTGAGTCCTGTGGATGGCTACAATATCTGCTCTTCTGTTCGAATCTAAGGATGAAACGCAGTGGATCTCCTCGTATAGTTCCCATCCACGACGCTTGAGGACATCAGCAATACCGGTCCTGGCCTTATGGTGTCGATTGTTGCGCAGCAGCTCCGTTTTTCGACAGAACCCCAACACGTGACCAAGAGTTTCCGTCTCGTTGCAGCCGGGATGGCGACAACGGGTTGTGTTGAAACTTCTGCCGGGCACAGATCTAACCGCAGATAGATTGCTGGACATTTTAATTGCATTAGTGTATTCTGAAATTGATAAATTTGCTTTTGATGACATCCAGGAATTTGCCTTGGGGCACTCAGAATACAGGATAACATCTTTGCCCTTATGAAGTAATTTACACCATGATTCAAACCTTCTGTTCCGCAATATCTCCCTCAATCGTCGACCTTTAGAGTTGTGGAGAACACAAATCGACGGACCAGTTCAAAAGGGAAATAACTCAAAATTTGAAGTTTTGAGAAAACTGCATTTTAAATTTCATGTAGCTGTGAAAAGTCTAAGGATCATTTAAATTAATACAAATTCTATTAATGATGTTTCTTATAGGCATAGGCATATACTATAAGTTCCAATTAAAATGATTTTAAGGGGTTAGGTACAGCTTACAGCAGTAAAAGTTTTGGGAATATTCAACATTTTTTCCCTCCATTACTGTATCCTGTACAATAATGAAAATTGGTATGTGTAAACCACTGTCCTTCTGCTATATAAAAAAAATATTTTTACGATTTAAAAAATTTTCAAAATTCACTGTGCAGTGACGAAGCTTTTCCCTCATAACTCATGAACTTTTTAACTTTTTCATGTTCTCTTCTTTTTTATTTCTGAAACTCATGTTTACAGTATCACCCCCTTTCAACTACATTCCTTAATAAATAATATTTTTTTTTTATTTTGTGTTAGAAGAAAATACTGATATTTGACCATTTTTTAAATGAATTTATTTTTATCAATCTATCAAAGGTAGAGAAGTGATTTTGCATCATATTGTAGATATCACATGCATAAATACACATAAAAAATTTCATCACAGAATATTGGATAGTTTTTGAGTTATGAGGGAAACACGTCATCACTGCACAGTGAACTGCCACCATTTTGAATTTTTAAAAAATATGTTTTTTATCGTAAAAATATTTTTTCATATAACAGAAGGACAGTATTTTACACAAACTAACTTTCATTATTGTACAAATACAGTAATGGAGGAGAAAAATGTTGAATATTTCCAAAATTTTACTGCTGTAAGCTGTACCTAACCCCTTAATTGGATTTTTTACTGCAGTATGAAACTTTGCATTTTGAGTTGTTTCCTTTTCGAACTGCCGCGTCTAAATAAGGTTTTGGCAAACAGGTGCAGGCTCCTAAACGTGCAGTGATCTAGAGATTGATGTTTAGTCAACTGTTCGAAGACGGGTCTGAGTCTCACAAATGATAGTAATTTTATTATTATTATTGATATTATTATTATTATTATTATTATTATTACTATTATCATTATTATTATTGTCATTATTATCACTATGAATTCTGCAATGCCTGGGAAAAGTGACATGTCAGTTTCCACAAACATTTTTTGATATAATTTATTGACAACTTACGGAAAATCTGCTCGCTTGGAAAAAGAGACACAGACCGTATTCCGAATCTCAGCGCTGAGCAATCTGATGGCATCACGGTGTTCCGAATTTCACCGATGGAGTCACTGATGCTCCACCGGTGTCGCACCGGTGCCATCAGCTTGCAGAGGTGGTGGCAGTCTCCATCAGCCGCCATCAGTGAATCTGATTGGTTCTTGTATAGGGCGGGAATTAGCAGACGAATAACATCGTGCACTGTTGTGTCATGCCGGTGTGTTCTGCTGTATTGTTTGTAATGAGCACAACGTAAAAACAATATGTTAATGGTTTATGAGCGAACATGTCAACGGACCAGTTATTACTACCGGTTCAAGAAATAAATTGTTTATGCTCTCTTTTCTTTGAACGAGATGGCAGTACAGAAATTTCTCAAAATTTTGCTAGCTTAGCACAGACAACAACTTATACAGTCGCCATGACAGCCATCGATCCTTCCAGCAGTTTTGTTCCTATTTCGCTGCAGCGTGACGTCATTGTTGTCCACCGGTCCGGTGAGATTCGGAATACGCTGATAAGTATTTCTCCCATTACAATAATTCATACAGAAAAAAATCAAATCGACATAAACCAGTGTAAGTTGTCAAATTATCAAAAACAGTTTGTGGAAACTGACTTATGTCACTTTTCCCAGGCACTGCAGAATTCATAGCGTCGTGTTCCAAGGCAACATACCTAAGACTCAAGTTACGGAATGAACGCTGGTTCGAATCCTCGTGTGGAAAGAATTTTCAAAATTTCGATAAGTATATAGGACCAGTGCGCACCCAGCATCGTGATTAATTTGGAAATACTGACGTGAGTAGAGAAATTCTATTTCGAAAACAAGTCATAACGACTGGCCCAGTCATCGTAGGCCTACTACCAGCTACCTACACGATACCCTCGTATTGATTGGATAATCGTTCACCTTTGCTGAGGCATGTGGACATGATTGACCAACCTTGACCCTTGTATGAGTTGTCGCCAACATAATTTTTTTATTATTATTATTATTATTATTATTATTATTATTATTATTATTATTATTGCAACGAAATCAATAAGAAATAAGAGCTGGATTGATAACATCGTTTTCATGTATTCGTTATTGTCACAAATGAAGTAGGCATCTGACATTCTGAACCAATTATTGTATAATTACATTCATGGACGTACAAACATTAATGAAAGCCTATCAAAGAGAGGAATTATCTGTCTGTATTGTATTCGTTAATTGAACTAGGTTCAATTTTCAACACGTACCAACGAAGTAATTTATTTGTCGTCTGTCTGAGTAGCTAATTTGATCGAATTCAGTGTTAGTGTGATTCTAAAATCGAGGTGCAGACTTGCTGCATATCTCCGTTCTCGTTAATAGTTGAGGTAAATGTTCCAAAATATGAAAGAAGTATTTCTCCTGAGGTATTTTCCCAGACATGTTAAAGACCTAACACTCGAATACACTAACGGCCACGTGCATCAACGTCACTAAAAAAATGTAGTATCCGTGGGTTACAAAACAACGGCTAAAAAGTAACCATGGTTAAAATGTAATTTATGTGCACCATTCATAATTATCTCTTACTTAAACAAGGTTAGCTGACACTTCATTTAACCAGGGTAAAGTCGGTGATGGTAAACTGTTTCTACAAAATAACGAAAGGAGAGCATCCATACGTCTACAAAGATAATAGTCAATGACTAAAAACGACTGCGCTTACTCCGTTCTACAGTGATATGAACGTATCCTACATTTTCGCTTTGCATTTGTTTGTCGTTGGGCGTTGTTATCAAATACCTTACTATAATAATACCAGACAGCTAGCAGTTCTGCGCGCGAACGACGCTGGTGCTGCTACCTAGGCGGCCGGTGTGGAGATGCTCGCGAAACAAGCTGTAATCAACTGCAATGTATATTGTTGCTGGGCTAGTTAATCGTTTTATTAATTGGTGCTGTGTTAAAATGTCAGGGTGTATGTGTGCTGTTTATAATTGTGACAATTGCAGCATTACAAATTGCTCAAAATCGTACTTTCGATTTCCGAGAATTCATAAAGCGTGAGTCAGTAAAATTCTTTATTAGGCCTAATGTCTTTGTCTCTGTGTTGAAAGAACAATAAAAATTAGCTTTTTTATTTAAGCCTAATAAATAAATAGAAGTTAAAATATATTGGAAATTTTAAGGTTTTAGCAAATTAAGTTTTATTGTTGTCCACATGCCTTTACTAATTATTACAAGTATCAGATTACTACCATTTTCATATTTGCAGTTGTCAGCAATGCGTATATAAAGCGTTATTGTAAATTCATTCTTAATGTCAGAATTGATTTTGTCTCACTAAAGCAAAGAAAAAATACGCAATATTTCTCATAATATGCAGCTTTGATATAAAATAATGTTACATTAAATACGGTACTATTCAATTAATATTTGTATTTGTGGATGTAATTTGACGCCGCTCCGCTAGATGTCAGGTCCGCGATATTTCGCACTCACGCCAATGCTGCTAGTATACAGCTGTCCGGTATTATTATAGTAAGGTATTTGTTGTTATATTTACGGGTTGCATTTTTTTGTTTTTCATTGTTGTTAGGTTAGAATCGTACAAAATGGAAAATTAAAAGCGAAAATGATTAGGGGAGAGTCGGGTAGTATCGGACATCGGGTAATATCGGACAGTGAGTTTCTTTCATCTACCACACGATGATAGTACCTGATTAACATGGTTACGTTTCTGTGATGTCGCATAGAGAAACGTAACATGTCATTCAGGTACTACCATATGGTGGTAGATGGAAGAAACGCACTGTCCGATACTACCCGATGTCTGATACTACCCGACTCTCCCCTATATACCAATGTGAGATGTGAGTCTGAAGTATTGATAGATTTCATTACTATATTTAAATATGAGAAATTCTTAATAGGCCTATGTAAAATTTAAAAAATTGTAATATCCATAGTTAAAGAAAACGGATGAAGATGATTAGAAGGAATGTGTGTACAATCCAGGATCCCAAATAATATCAGGGAAGTATGAAATATCGCAAGATCCATCCATAACCTATCTTCGTTCAGCCAACGATGTAGGAAAACAGATAATCCAGTTATCCCCATTAAAATGCTGAAACTATCAGTTGCATAGAATCGTAATGTAAACAGCCGGTTCATGGGAGAAACAGGGTTGTTTCTGTTTGTAGGCTATTCCAAGTGATCCATTTGTTGCAGCAGGAATGACACGATAGATTTTGATCAACGAAATCCCTTCTGAAATTTACTGATACCTAATTTTTCGTAAAAATTCTATTTCCACTAATAAAACTTGACGCTCACCTTCATTCCTATCCAAGTACAATACTAATAGTCTTCGAAATAACAGCTGTAGATCTGGCGGCCATTTTGTTTTACTAGGCCTGCTAATCACTGGTTATCTCTTTAACAGCTCGAATACGGTTGGTTAGAGATGGCCGTGGTAAATCTCCTGTGTATAAAGGTACGGTCACACGTCGCTACTTTTGCTGTACAACTTTTGTACTGCAGCTGCAAAAGTTGCGTGTCGTGTTCACACGTAAGCCAAAAGTAGTGCGTTGCACGCTACTTTTCGTGCTGCGCAACCCGAGTGCTGCAAAAGTTGCAACTGGAGGTTGCGAGTCTGTTCACACACAAGGCGCTACTTTTGCAGCCGCAGTCATGCTGCAGGTTTCCATCTCCGTGTTGACTTCTCAATATACATTTTGTGGTTATGTTCGCATTATTAAGAAACTCATGCGAAACCTTACTTATCTATTATTTCCTTTTCTGTCATAACTAGTATTCAGAAATTGGCATTATTTTTACTATAAAGCTTTTTAAAACGCCTATATACTTAAATGATAACCAACAGCATATTCACGTTATCAATGTTGGCAATCCTCGTGTTTGAAACTACGCTACAGAAAATTAAAAAAAAAATTAATTATATCGTCAGCAAATATGCTCAGACTGTGTTGTGCATTTAATAACTGTTACAAATAATGTATTTTAATCACATCTAACATTAAAATACATCCAAACAATAAAAGTATCATTGTCACATTTGGGTGGTAACACTGGTCGCAACCGCAGCAAAAGTTTCAACAAAACCGATATCAAAAATGCTGCGGCTGCAACCCTGAGAACCCTGTTCACACGTCGCTACTTTTAAGCTGCGCGCACCATGAAAAAATAGCGGGCAGCAAGTTCGGCAGCCGCCAACTTTTCGGGTTGCACCGTTGTTCACACGTCGCAGTACGAGAGTTGCGCAGTTTTTTGTACTGCAGCGCTGCAAAAGTAGCGACGTGTGACCGTACCTTAAGTCCTAACCGAGGTCGATGCACCGTAAAAATGCTTAACTACGATTTAGATGGCAATTTTAACCAGTGGTTACACTAACCAACGTTGATGCAAGCGGCCATAAAACATAAACTATTTTAATCCAAAGTGGAAATTTACGACAGGTAATTATTATCCAGCAAAGTTGTTTTTTTTTTTTTGTATGATTCTTTCATATTATTAGCGATGTCGTAAGTTTAAAACTTGAAGATTGTACTACATGAGCATGCAGTAGGGTAAGTTCGGGTATTACGTACTGACGTCGGTGTCAGCGACTAGCGTATGGTCATTCGCTCGCATAACAAGCAATCAACAACGTTGGATCTGGTTGCCCATTGCTTCCGCTGTAGATAATTGTGTAATTTCTCAATAATTATCTATCTATACACAGCGAAACAGGATAACACTGCTCACAAGGGACCTAGGCAAACGTACAAATCGAATTTCAAGATGAATGCCGTGGATTTGATAGCATATAAATCTCGTAAATTTGATTTCCTTGTTTTAAGTAAAAGTAGTGGAATGTGCTGGGAGAAGCTTATATGGTTTAAAGACCTTTGTTGAAGAAATATTCTGACTAAATATGCCCCAGGGTCAAATTTTATTCGTTGATCAAATTGCCAATTCTACTGCTCTACAAGAAGTAAGAAATGAATGCCTCTAAACACATTGAGCTTACTCAGTCATGGAATGTCAGATTATTATGTATTACTTATAAGGATTTCGTGAAATTTGATATAAATTCTGTCATTTCCATTGATGAAATTCATATCTGGTACCGCAATAACTTCTGCATTAAGATTTTTACCCACTTTCAGTTCATTGCTCCTTCCTTAATTGAGAGTACTAGGATGTTAAATGTTCAAATATAGGCCTATGTATTTGAGATTGTAGTACGCTATAGTAAGCATTCGATTCTGGTCCGATTAATGTAAAAAAGTCAACCACATGACAGACCAATCGGCCCAGAGGGTGACGAAGGGTTACAGACAATCGGTACTTAATAGCAGTAGGGAAAATCCACAAACGATTAGGGAAGACACGGGAATTTTACTTGAAGCAAGTAAGGCGACAGGTTTGGAAATAAATCCCGAAAAGAAAAAACTTATGATTATGTCTCGTGGCCAGAATATTGTACCGTACGAAATGGAAATATAAAAATTGGAGATTTAGCTTCCGAAGATGTGGAAAAATTCAAATATCTTGGAGCAACAATAACAAATATAAATGACACTCGGGAGGAAATTAAACCCTGAATAAATATGGGAAATTCCTGTTATTATTCGGTTAAGAAGCTTTTATCATACAGTCTGCTGTCAAAAAATCTGAAAGTTAGAATTTATAAAACAGTTATATTACCGGTTGTTCTGTATGGTTGTGAAACTTGGACTCTCACTTTGAGAGGGAAAAAGAGATTAAGGCTGTTCGGAGAATAAGGTTCTTAGAAAAATATTTGGGGCTAAGAGGAATGAAGTTACAGGAGAATGGAGAGAGTTACACAACGCGGAACTGCACGCATTGCATTCTTCACCTGACATAATTAGGAACATTAAATCCAGACGTTTGAGATGGGCAGGGCATGTAGCACGTATGGGGGAATCCAGAAATGTATATAGAGTGTTAGTTGGGAGACCGGAGGGAAAAAGACCTTTGGGGAGGCCGAGACGTAGATGGGAAGATAATATTAAAATGGATTTGAGGGAGGTGGAATATGATGGTAGGGACTGAATTAATCTTGCTCAGGATAGGGACCGATGGCGGGATTATGTGAGGGCGGCAATGAACCTTCAGGTTCCTTAAAAGCCATAAGTAAGTAAGGGATTCCAATTAATATATAGCTTACATATATCCTGTTTTTTTAGAAAATCAGATACATGAATGAAGAGAGGTGGAACTTAAACTGAGTTCCGGCATCAGAACTGGAATTCGGAGTGGCTTAATGAATAAAGCATCAGCACGTAGAGCTGAAAACCCGGGTCCGAGTCCCGGTGCCGGAGAGAATTTTTCTGCGCTCCACCCATCCTTCGTTACATAGAAATTTATAAAATTTAAAAAAACCTCCCATTTATCAGGCTAGCCTATTACGTACTGGTGCTTTATTATGGGTATATCGAAAGCACTGCTTGCTTGAACGCATCCAATGGCTGCTTATAATGCCTGCTCATGAGACCAGTCTAACAATGCTTTCGCTGAAATGGCTGGTGGCAACACCAAACATATTATTCATCCGTATATCTGTTCCAAACTATGAAAAAAAAAAGTTCTCTCTATTTTGTGCCAGTGTGACATACGTAGCGAAGTGTGTTAAGAATAACAACCATCAGAAATTTGTGTCAGAAACTCTTGTGGATAAATTCGTGAAACCTGTACTTACAAGGAGAGGACATGCTCTGTATATCACCGAATGGAATAAGATTGTGTGAGATGAAAGTACAAGACGTACTGTTTAAAGTCATACCTGATATGGGTGGCCAATGACCCCTCGTTTTGGAAATATTGGCTATTGTTTGTGACATACTTCCGTTAGGCGCTCAATAGGGAAGCATTAGCTTGCGTAACAGCGTAGCTCATAAGGTTGGATCCTGAGTTGTTATCCAGGCAACCTGAGTTCGAATCTTAACTGGTTCTACATTTTTTCTTTTAATAATGATTAATATTGTGGTCACAGTTATCTATTTACATACCTATATCATATTTCTCAATGTATTGAATGCTTCATCATGTTTTAAACAAATTACTAATTAACTAAATTGTATTGTAAAGGATAAATAATGAAATACTGCTCACGTAGGAAGGCAAGATGTGTCATTGGCGTCTGTTCTATTTCTGTAGCAGCTATTCCATTTCATTTTGTATCCGATTCATTATGATGTCATAAAAACACACAAAACATACATATTTCCTGCACCATGCACAGCAAATAAAAGAAGGTTGTCCACATTCACACACATTTTTCCGCACTTCTGCTGCGAAACAGATATCCTTCACATTCACAAACACTTCTCGTTCGTTATCAATTTTGATGCATACCACGCATATTGCAACATGGCTTTGAATATAGGAACTGACAACTGAAAGTAAATTAAAATAATAATAATAATAATAATAATAATAATAATAATAATGATAATAATAATAATAATAATAATATCAAGCTTTAAAAAATGAGAAGGCATTAGGATTCGAACTCGGGTTGCCTGGATGACAACTCAGCATCCAACCACATGACCTACGCCTTTATACAGTCTAATGCTTCCCTATTAGGCACCTAACGGAAGTATGTCATAAACAATAGCCAATATTTCCAAAACGAGGGGTCTTTGGCCACCCGTACCAGGTATGACTTTAAACAGTACGTCTTGTACTTACATGTCACAAAATCTGATTTAATTCGGTGATATACAGAGCGTGTCCTCTCCTTGTTAATAATGTAGGGAAGTTCTACACAAAAGGTTTTCCTGCTTTCTTGTTCTTTCAAGGACAAAGAATATAATGGATTGACGAAGAGGAAGAAGAAGCTATTAGTCGCAAAACAAAGTACTATTTTCATCACATACTACAACATAAACCATAGGATCTCTATCCACGAACGACTTCTCTGGCCGTTTGGAGCTGACGTGTAGCGACAGTTTTTTTTTCTATTCATGTTACATGTTTGACCATTGAATGAGCAGGCAGTATAAGCAGCCATCGGATGCACGAATGCGTTCGAGCCAAGTTATGCCTTCAATCGAAATATTCCAAGAAAATTTGTTCATGAACTAGTAGGGCAACATTTTGTAATATGGAAAATGTGGAAGTCTTGCCACTAATAAATACGAACTGCTGGATCGAAATATTTGATATTGTCTTAACGTTAACATATTACACTGTGTGCGCCAATGCCAATACCTGGGGTTCCATCCAGCATTTGCAAAAGAAACAAAATACAACTGAAGAGGTCATTACGTGGGTGACGGCGGCCATCGTTATGTTAAACTTCAAGCACGGAATACTTGAAAAATCAATAGCGAATCTCAAGTATTGTAACACGTTGACAAGAATGTAAGGGCAGTAATGAAGTGACAAGATACGTAAATGAAATTTCGTAACACCTGTAATAATAGTCATGAACAAGACACCATAATTAGATCAATTATTTTGGAAACAACACATGTCCTCAGCTATACAAGTATAAGAAAGGCAATTTATAAATTCATAACACTTCGAAATTTTATCACTAAGAAGGCATTGAGAAAAATATTTTTAGCTTTGGTACAATCATTAATACAATATGGTATAATAAATTGGGGTGGAGTAGCATCATCTGTACTTAATCCATTAATTTTATTACAAAGAAGATTAATAAAAATTTGTCTGACCAAAAATATGGATTACCCAACAAATTTAATTTATACAGATTTTAAAGTATTAACTATTGAAGAAATTTATAAATATAGTTTACTGTTCTGGAGCCTGAAGTTCATATGGACGGACAAGACAATCAACCGCAATCTCAAGTTCGAGGCACTAGAGGCATGTGTAATCTCAGTTTTGCTATACGGCTGCCAAACTTGGACATTTTCCGAGAGACAACGCTTAAGTATACAAACATGCCAGAGGAAGATGCAAAGAAAAATGCTGGGCACCACGCTGCGAGACAGAATGACAAACGAAACACTACAAAGACTGACGAACACTACTGACGCAGCAGAACGAGCCACGGCAACGAAGTGGACCTGGGGGGGACATGTGGCGAGACTACACCAGGCAAGATGGAGCCATGCAGTCACGATGTGGGACCCCTACGTCGGAAAGAGAGGACAGGGAAGACCACGGCTCAGATGGTCTGACATGTTTACCAGAGAGGCGGGGGAACAATGGTCGAGGACAGCAAAGAACAGAGTTTTGTGGAAAGAACTAGGGAAGGTCATTGTAAATAGATAACGTATTCAGTGTTAAGATATTGTAAATAGTAAAGTCAGTATTAGTGAAAGTGTGAGATAAATTTTGTAAATAGTAAAGTCAGTGTTGAGAAAGTGTCAGGTAAATAGTGTAAATAGCAATCAGTGTTTGTCAAAGTGCCAGTGTCAGTATAATGTGTGTAGTGCAAGAAAAAAAAATGAACACAGAACAGAGTGCTGAGACTAGTTAAAGTTGAACAGGGTTATTAACCATGTCACAAAAGTAGTATACACGACAAGCTCGCCTGGATTGGCTCACCAAGCGAGTACACTTGAGCCATCCCTGTCGAGGGGGTTCTAACCCCATCACAGGAGGCCTGTGCCCAACATGGGACATCATGGCTAACATTCATTCATTCATTCAACATTAATTCAACTCACTACCACAGAAATCAAATAAAACATAAATCTAATCGACATGAATATTGTACTCGAAGACAAAAGTCTACTTTCCCATTAATTGAGCCTAAATGTCATACAAGTGCAGCTCTTAAACATGGTGCTAGTTTCGGCCCAAGACTTTATAATAAAATTACAAACCATTTTCCAAATTTAAAATATTTAAAATTGAATCTTTTAAAAAATAAATTCATAAAATTATCCATGATATATAATATTAACAAGTGTATTTTTTTACCTTTTATTTCTGTCGATTATATTCATGTTTTTATTGAATATCACTGGCTTCTGTAGGATTGTCAACTTATATTAAATGTGTATTTTTCTCTCTTTTTCTCTTTCTTCTTTATTCTTGCTCTTGTGTTGTATTTATTGGTTTGAATTAAGTTACTTACTGTATTTAGCAAACTGTCCTTGTAAATTTTATGTTATATTATTGACTAAGACCACACCGTACACGAGCCTGGCTCTTATGGTAGTGGCTAGGAACATTTTTGTTTTATAATTTTAATTTGTAGTCTCTAGCTAGCTAGTTAAATAAATAAATAAATAAATAAATAAATAAATAAATAAATAAGTCTTTAGAAAACTGCAAAAGAAACTGTCTGCAGCTTGTAAATATTGAATTACGTTCTTATCATTTTAGGACGAATTTTTCATATGAATTCCAATATTTCTAAATATTTTAAAGATATGTTTAATTATATTTGACAAGGCCAGAATTCCCTTAATTTCGTGGACATGTGTTGTTTCTCAAAATTTTTTCAGTAAAAAATTAAAATAGTATGTATTTATTTTATGTGCAAGTTAATTAGAACAAAGTACAAATTGAGTATACATAATAAATTTTCTTCGACATATTACAAAATAAAAAGAAAAATTCTAAAACGTTTTAAAGTGAAAACACTGGCATTTTATTGTAGTCCCATACTACAGTTTCTCTGTTACGACTAGACCAGGAAAATCTCTCTTCATAAAAACTTTTTATTTCGTTCTCTTCAGGGAAAAACTGTCATGACACCATCACTTAAAATAAGATGGACATGTTTATTTTTCCCTACAGACTTCCAAATACATGTTTTAATGTTAGAAACACAATAAACTCGTTCTGGCTAAAAATGGTCTTGTGTGCTTTCTGAAATAACCGATTCAGTTATACTTTTAACATTCATATTCTTGTTGTTATTATTATTCTATGTATAAACATTGTTTATGTATCATGAATATTACTATCTGTATATACAGGATGCGTCAGAAAGAACGGATGGATTTCACATGGCAAGAAAATTGTAAGGATTCGTCAAATCAAAAATTTATTGTTAACAACATATTCACCAATACATGCAGTTTATTTATGGATAACAACATAATCCATATGATGTCCTTGGCTTTCAATACAGGCATCGAGACTTTTTCTGAAGTTCGCCATCACTTTCACAGTCATAGCTGGTGCAATTGCCACGATTTCTTTACGAATCGCCGTCTTCAGTTCACCCAGTATATGTGATCGATGTTTACAAACTTACGGCTTCAAATGGTCCCAAAGAAAGAAGTCGCAGGGCGCGAGATCTTACCGTAGCCTCGGACAATCTCAGTGCAATAGCATGTTTGCGGGCTGATCTTTGAGGTGGCTGGAAAACCTAGTGTCTGTCTCCACATTTGCAGGTGTACACGCGCTCCGTGTTCATTCAGGTGATTTTTTCTTTAATGTTGAACCTGTGATACGAAATGAAGCCACCCACCGCAAAATTGTATTCCGAGTTGGAATCCTAGCGTGACGTCCGATGTCGAAATGAGTCCTGAGTGGCGATCACAGACTCTTCGTTTTTCAAAAATATCTCTACGATGAAAGCACTTTGTACGTCAGACCAGCACCATGTTCTCAAATAAAACTGCATTCTCTGGCTGACTCAACAGTCGTGGTCCCCCTCACTATATCCCTCCCCTCGCTGCGTATCGATAGTTTGAAATCCATCCGTTCTTTCTGACGCACCCTTTATATAATTTGAATTGATAATGGAAATTACGGGAAAACGGCTGAACGGATTTTAATAAATGACCCCTCCTTTTGAAGCTTGGAACCCAACGTTTTTCAGAAAAATAGTAGTTTTCAGTGAAATGTCAGATTTCCTACATAATTTTCCTATTTTCCAAAATCCATCTTTCGTCAGTTTTGAGAAATAATTGCGTTTCAAAATAAAAAAACACACTACAATTAACAATAGGCTATTACACGAAGGCCATGAACTGCAGGATTGCTGACATATTCAGAGTTCAAATTCAATTGGTTATTAAAAGCTTCAAGACTTACTAAAAATAATTTACATGTCTGATTCTGCGGTGTGTAATTTTCTGAGTACATCTTTGTATTGGATATTAAAATCTACAAACCTTGAGGTGGTTTGATGACATTATTACAATTAAAAATTAAATATTATTATAATTAATGTCATGATGTTAATATATAATCTACAAAACTTGCGTAAGATAATAATATCTATATACAGTATATATAATTTGAACTGGTAATGGAAATTACGGAAAAACGGCTGAACGGATTTTAATAAATGATCCCTCATTTTGAAGCTTGGAACCCAGCGTTTTTCAGAAAAATAGTAGTTTTCAGTGCAATGTCAGATTTCCTACATAATTTTCCTATTTTCCAAAATTCATCTTTCGTCAGTTTTGAGAAATAATTGCATTTCAAAATAAAACAAAACACACACTACAATAAACAATAGGCTATTACACGAAGGCCATGACCTGCAGAATTCCTGACATATTCAGAGTTCAAATTCAATTGGTTATTAAAAGCTTCAAAACTTACTAAAAATAATTTACAGGTCTGATTCTGCGGTGTGTAATTTTCTGAGTACATCTTTGTATTGGATATTAAAATCTACAAACCTTGAGGTGGTTTGATGACATTATTACAATTAAAAATTAAATATTATTATAATTAATGTCATGATGTTAATATATAAACTACAAAACTTGCGTAAGATAATAATATCTATATACAGTATATATAATTTGAACTGGTAATGGAAATTACGGAAAAACGGCTGAACGGATTTTAATAAATGACCCCTCATTTTGAAGCTTGGAACCCAACGTTTTTCAGAAAAACAGTAGTTTTCAGTGAAATATCAGATTTGCTACATAATTTTCCTATTTTCCAAAATCCATCTTTCGTCAGTTTTGAGAAATAATTGCATTTCAAAATAAAACAAAACACACGCTACAATAAACAATAGGCTATTACACGAAGGCCATGAACTGCAGGATTCCTGACATATTCAGATTTCAAATTCAATTGGTTATTAAAAGCTTCAAGACTTAATAAAAATAATTTACAGGTCTGATTCTGCGGTGTGTAATTTTCTGAGTACAGCTGTGTATTGGATATTGAAATCTACAAACCTTGGGGTGGTTTGATGACATTATTACAATTAGAAATTCATTATTAATATAATTAATGTCATGATGTTAAAATATAAACTACTAAACCTGCGTAAGATAATAATATTATTATTAAAAATCAAATATTTTTACTCTGTATATACAGGTCCAATGCAAACCTAAATGTGTCTGTTCCTCAAAAGGCCAAACCAAGAATTAAAATTCTCAGAACCAGTATAATTCACTTCTAGACCTGATGCACCATTCTAAGATAGTGTTTTTCCACAGTTTGAAAATGAAAAATAGCTTCAAATCTGAATAACCAGTAGAAACATTAATTTCCATCTTTTACTTTTACAGTTACAAAAAAAATCAATATGCGCTGTAAAGTTTATTGATGTCAGTTAAATCGCCTAAGTCCTACACACTTTCGGACATAGTACGAGCGTCTGTACTCGAATTGAGGTCTCTAACATAGGCAGACAAATTACACTTGTGTCGCAAGGGAGATCTGTTTATGACGTTTGACTTAACTGAGTTTCTCCTGAAAAATAATTTGGCTGAAACAACGAAATGACTTTAAATTTATTATCTTGTTAACCAAACTCCAACCAAAGAGAATTACTAATGAGTTGTGATGGAAGGAAAGTACCACAATCCACATAAAGCTCATGCTCAGAAAATGAAGGAGATGGTTTTATATTAATGCTGTAAAAGCTTTGCAAATACGTAATACAGAGAAATGAGCTTAACTTTTATAAAGCTTCTCTCTGAAGACAGTATGGAACATCTGCCATGAAATTATTGAAACTTGAATGTTTATGTGGAATGTCTAGTTTTTCCATTCACATCGTATGACAGTTGTACCTATATGCAATATTTCGAAGTAAACGAAAAAAATATATCATTTGTATCTTCAGCGACAACGTTCGAAATAATTATGCTTGTTAACTTCTTTCTTCTGCTTGGGGATTTAACAATATTGAAATAATTTCGCTAGCTGTCGCCCTATTCCAGCGGTGGCGAAAATGTAATCGTGCGCCGAGCCACTGTGTAACCTGCAACGTGCATAGCATCTATGGAGGAAGGCGGACACCCGAAGGGGAAGTGAAGCAACTGTCTGACTTATTAACGGATTTTCATTTGCCTTACGTCAAGCACTTAAATATAATTTTATACAGTACAAGGCTACAAACTAATGTTTAGTACGTGTAACGAAGAAAGAAATGAACAATATCACAACTTAAAATTAACTCTCTTCAGAATGTCTCTGCGACAAAGTTTCAAAATCAGGAATTATGTCACTTACTGTCAGTCGTAGTTGATCACGAAGGTATTTGTCTGTCAGTCGTGATCTAAATTTGGTTTTTACTATTTTAATTCTTGAAAATAATTTTTCACAAACTTAAGTTGTAGCGAACATGGCTTCAACACAGCAAGCGAAAGAACGAAGCTTCGGATATTTATTTTTATTTTTGGCAAAGATTTGAAAGTTCAACATTTGTCAAGTCCTTACATCTAGCTTTCATTTGACATCACATTATAAATCAGTGAGTTCAAATTGAAGAGCTAACCGCATTATTCGTACATCTGCTGAAAAAGGGTCGAGTACGGAGATGATGATGATGATGATGATGATGATGATGATGATGATGATGATGATGATGATGATGATGATAACAACAACAATAACACTTAACCTTTTAATGTTTCATCAGTAACATGTAGTATAATGCCGTTTTATGTTATACAACCGTTTTCCTCGTAATACTTGTGAACAAATCATACATTTAATATTCTCATCATATTGACAGCAAAAAAATGCGTCCTCCCATCCTACTTGGAACTTTCGTACATGGTTTCGAGAGAGACATATGCCACTCGCAGGTCAGAGACAAATACAAATGGAACGGAGTTTGACTCCAGTGAGTGAGAGGGTGGGGGTTGGCGGAGGTTAGAAGCAAACGAAATGCACAGCTATCACTGCGAGCCACAATGTCTCGCGAGTCACGTTCTCGCCACGGCTGCCTTATTGAAAAAAAAAAAAGAAAATTCTCGATTATCAGAAAGAACACAGCATGTCCAAACCTGCAGTGCAATTCATTATCTTATGACAAATGTAGCTTATCAAATATATTATCCATCGCCTTATATGTTTGAGGTCTCAGCAGCATGCAAATTTATATTATGAATATCAGTATTAACCAATAATTACTAGTACTTATTTATGTTACAAGTTCGTAAAGGTTCTCTGTTTGGCAGGAGTGTAAAGTCTGTGAAACGAGGCAAAACTGAGTTTCACAAACACACAAGGACCAAAAAGATAACTTTACGATTGTGTATCATGCAATGTTTATTTCTACGATAGCACAGATTTACATTCAATAAATATTTCAAGTTGGAGAGGTTATGAGATTACAATTTCACAGCCGTATAAACTCAGAACCATTACGAAATAAGAATCTATGGAATTACAGCCTGTTTTGCTCATAATCACAATTTCATGGCCATCTAAACCGGTCATATAATCAACAAAGCCGGTAGGGAAAGTTGAAGGCTAAATCTTGTTGCAATTATAGACGTGGACAAATTATTAACAAAATTGACGATTTTTATGATAATTCTGTTTACAAAATTTGACTTTTCAATTTATACTACAGTTGACAATTTTGTATATTTCTACCATTACGGTAGATAGAAATATGCTAAAATGTCAACTGTAGTCTGAATTGAAGAGTCAATTTTTGTAAAAATATGTAATAAAGATCTTCAGTTTTGCTAATAATTTGTAAATATGCAAACATATTAATTGTAGTCTAAATTGAAGGATCAAATTTTGTAAAAAATATACAATACAAACCTTCAATTTTTCTAATAATTTGGTAATACACAAAAATGTCAACTGTAGTCTAAATTGAAGAATCATATTTTGTAAAAATATATAATAAAAATCTTCAATTCTGCTTATAATTTGTCCACGTCTGTAATACTACAAATGTAACTTCACAATAATGACTAAAATGTAAATATCAATGTTAAATTTGTTGTACTTATTTGTGTTACGTTTAATATTTACGTCATGAAAAATCGAGGTAATGGATTCATTTCTTGTTGAATGAAGTTTATACATTGAATATTTTATTTTCTTTAGCAATGCGTAAAGTACTTGCTTTTTCACGCACTAGTGCTTTAAAGGCTCACTTTACGCACTGATAACTGTAAACCCGGAACATTTTAAAAACCAAATCCTAGTCGTTTGTTGATGATTAACCAGTAAAAAGTGAATAAATATTGTAAATAAGAGAGAGATTCCCTGCCTGTATGTCCGCCTGCCTCTCTGTCTCTCTCTCTCTGTCCATATGTGTTGTGGTCTTTGATTGAATTCATGAAGTGAGAACATGTCTAATTCAGTCACCTATAATTGACGCTTCCCTTTGTATCGTGTGATGGAATTTCTCGGAAATGGCAGACTGCATTCCATGCATAGCATTGGAATGTAGGTGCCCCATTATGAATAAGAAACGCCACCAACCTGTTCAGGTTTCAAATGCGAATGCAGTTACAGACTGTGCGAGTAAATTATTTCCTCATTATTTCCGACTTCTACTAGTTTTTTAACGAAACTGGCACACTACAAACTGACACATTATAATACAGTTATCAGAATTAGACTCTGATAATTAAAATAACTGTTCCAATAGAATAGATGATGCAGCATTTCAATTAATTATAATTGTATATTCGAATCACGTTAATTTGAAAGCATGAGACATCCTCTGCAAACTACAATAATTATGGTTAATTTCGAAATGTCAGCAAATGCACAAGGAGATAAAAATTATGGTCCGTACTTTGTTCCAGAAGGCTACAAGATTTAAGTATTACTGGAGTTATTAAGTAAACGATCACCTCCATCTAGCAAGTGAAGTACTTGACTGACGGCTCACGCGACTCTTGTTTCAAGTGGGGCAGAAAAAAACTTGGACTACTTTAACAATTACACTAATATTTACAATTTAAATTATTTACACTATGTATTAGAACACGATATTTTTAGTATTTATACTACAATAAAGAAAGTAGGCTTATATTGATGAAACATTATTTACACTATTATGTAGGCCTACAGTGTTGTGTATTGTAATGCAAGGTATTTTATTTCATAATACAGTGAAGCCTCTCCTTACGGACACTCCCAAGATACGGACACTCCTCAAATACGGACAGATTTTTATGTCCCAACTGAAATAATATAGAAATAATGATAAATTTAACTCTCGTTTACGGACACTCTCAGACACGGACACGGACACGGACAGCTGTTTCACAGTCCTAAAGCTTGCTTTACCTCCTGACTGCGGACAGAACTTGATTTTCAAGAACTAATGTGTTTCGAAAATGGAAAATTTAGTTTTGAGAACTGTACAGAAATTCCTTAACATGAAACATGAGGGTCTCATAGGATACCACAAGCCCAGCCGGCTACCCCTTGTTAGCTGGAAGCGGGTGGATAAACAAAGTCATAAAATTTAACCTGTCTGATGGGTCCAAAGTTTCAGCGATCGTGAAATTGTATTCGACAAATGATATGGTTAGTAGGATTATTCTCTTCTCTTCAATCAGTTGTCCTGTTTCGAGAGACATGGCACCTGAACGTAAAGGTTAAGTTGAAAACTGTAAACTACAGTACTGCATAACTGTAGGCGTAAAAAAAATTGCATGGCACAGTACTATATTTTCCTTTTTCGGCCTTATCTACTAGTTTAAAGTTGCAAAGAATTTACTGTAGTAAACTGTAATTAGAATTAAACTACCATAAAGTGGGGATATTTCGGACGCAGGGGTAACCTCAGACGGTAATTCAATTTATCATATTTTATGTTGGTAACACCAGTTCACCAATGGGTCTTTAAAAATGTGCAGAAACATACGAACATAGTAAAAAGCGCGGAAAAAGATGCTAAGAACTGGTGTTACCAACATAAAATATGATTAATTGAATTACCGTCTGATGTTACCCCTGCGTCCGAAATATCCCCACTTTACGGTACAATAATACATTTCATTTAAAGCGTGAAGGAATACATAATGCATATTATAAATTTACTGTTAGATTGGGGAGCCTCCCTCCCAATAAAGGACACCTCCCAGATGCGGACTGATTGTTGCGTCCCTTCGTTGTCCGTAAATGAGAGGTTTCACTGTACTTTAGCCTACTTATTTTGTAAATTGTGTACAATAGTGTAAATAATATTTGATTAACGTAAGTCTTCTTTCTTTAGTCTAGTGTAATAGTGAAAATAGCATATTTTAGTGTACATAATGTAAATAGCTCTCAAACGTTGACTACTTTCAAAAGTCGATTGTTAGAAAGATTGCTTTTCGTCTCTAGACTATGTTCTTTCTTCAAATATTACTTCTGTAGAATATTTTATATGATGATGATGATATTAATAATAATAATAACGATAATAATAATAATAATAATAATAATAATAATAAACCTAATACATCAGACTACAGAATATAATTAGAACAATAGAAATAGAAATAAAATAATACATCAATATAAAAAAAGAGGATACAGTAATATTAACGAAATTTGACGACCGAATGAGCAACGCTCGTGTTCAGTTGCAGTTCAAAAATATTATTAATAAACTATAAGAGGAATACTGTATATAAATAAAATAAATAGGAACTAAAAGTAAAATTACAACTATTGTACAATGAAATTACATAATATAATATTAACATGGAGGAGAATAATAGGGCAATTTATGAAAAAAAAAATGTATATTCCGAAATTATAGAATACAAATACAATATAGGCTGATTAATTCATAAACATAGGCTATAAATTTATGATCATGATCATTAAATTCGAAAAAGTGGCTTTCGTGATTCTGTCCCCCCATGTGTCTACGTCTATAGCGCCAGCGTTATTTAAACGATTTTACTAATTTTTTTATGAATAGACCTGGGATATTTAAACTCTACAAAATCACTTTTAAGCATATAAATAATGTTTTAAAATGTTACAATAGACTCTAAATAGACACATTAGAATGGAAATCAATATCAGAATTAAGATATTGAAAACTTAACTTGTGTATCTAAATAGCCTATGGAAATTTGATTTCGTTGTAGATACTTTAGAAGGGGATAGTAGGCCTAGTGTTAGAATTGAAATATAGGAAGCTAACCTAAATTTAGTTATATAATTTGATTTTACTTATTTTAATTATGTTGGAAGCGATTAACAATCTCTGAATTAAAAGGGCAGGCAGGGGTTTCGTAGAATCCCTGTAATAGTTTGAAATGTGACTGGTCAAGCCAATAGTTTCATTCATTCATTCATTCATTCATTCATTCATTCATTCATTCATTCATTCAGTCATTCATTTATTATATTCCATAGATCTTACATGAGCAATGAAGCTTTAAGATGTGGAACAAGTCAAAATTTTACAATATTACAATTATAATTTTTACAGTTTTACAATTTAGTAATTTTCTACAATTTTTACAAATTTGTGCAATTTTTACAATATTTTGGCGAGATGTAGTGACATGAGGTGAGGTCCGAGGATTCGCCAAAAGATTACCCGGCATTTGTCTTTTGGTTGGGGAAAACCTCGGAAAAGCCCAACCAGGTAATCAAATCAAAGGGGTTGATGCCGAAGACACGCCATAGACCATAGATAGTAATCTCTTGAATGTAATACATATAGGGCCTAGTTACGATGAAATTCAAATCTCATTTGTTTTTTTTTTTTCAATAAAAAAAATGTTGCGGGTTGCATCGGTGCAGTTCCCCTAAGGGCCATTAGGCGCGTGCAGTATTACAGAAATGGTAACGAACGTTTTTCCTGAATAGATGTCCACTTAAACGTTCCACATTAATACAGAAAACTAAAATTATTGTACATTCGTAAATTTAATTAAAATATAAATAAGACATAAATTGAAATATTAATTATGTGTATCATAAAAATAAAAAAAATATTAAAATGTTATTGGCATCAAATTGCATTTAGGTGACCTAGTAAGAAACTATATTATTGTAACTTTTAAATTATCAGGAATTTAATATATATAATAACAATTTACAATATTTATATTATAATTATAATTATAATTTACAATATAATTTAAAAGTATAATTAATAATATAATAATATTATAATAATATATAGTAATATACAATATATTATTTAATATATAATAATAATTTATCAGGAATAATTTCATTTATTGAAAATAAAAGTACCGGTATCTGACTTTTAAACAAATCATTTAAAAATAATTCACTGCATTATAAGTGATAAAATATGACCGTTAGCAGAATATTACTTACTTACTTACTTACTTACTTACTTACTTACTTACTTACTTACTTACTTACTTACTTACTTACTTACTTACTTACTTACTTACTTACTTACTTACTTACTTACTTACTTACTTACTTACTGGCTTTTAAGGAACCCGGAGGTTCATTGTCGCCCTCACATAATTCCGCCATCGGCCCCTATCCTGAGCAAGATTAATTCAGTCCCTACCATCATATTCCACCTCTCTCAAATCCATTTTAATATTATCTTCCCATCTACGTCTCGGCCTCCCCAAAGGTCTTTTTCCCTCCGGCCTCCCAACTAACACTCTATATGCATTTATGGATTCCCCCATACGTGCTACATGTCCTGCCCATCTCAAACGTCTGGATTTTATGTTCCTAATTATGTCAGGTGAAGAATACAATGCGTGCAGTTCTGTGTTGTGTAACTTTCTCCATTCTCCTGTAACTTCATCCCGCTTAGCCCCAAATATTTTCCTAAGCACCTTATTCTGAAACACCCTTAACCTATGTTCCTCCCTCAAAGTGAGAGTCCAAGTTTCACAACCATAAAGAAGAACCGGTAATATAACTGTTTTATAAATTCTAACTTTCAGACTTTTTGACGGAAGACTAGATGACAAAAGCTTCTCAACCGAATAATAACAGGCATTTCCCATATTTAGAATATTACTTTTACTTATTTAAACATCCGCGATTCTTAATTATATTATGTAAAATAATTATAACCTTATTTTAATGAGTTTTAAGAATAATTATCATTACTAAATTAATCTTGATTGCTTCCCCGTTTTGGAAGCTACGCTATGCCACTGCTGCTACCACTGAAGCACTCTGCCAGGTTAAATAAATCATTATTATTATTATTATTATTATTATTATTATTATTATTATTAATTGTTATGTTGATAAATATTAATTTAGGCAAAATACAAAATATACCAAATAATCACCTTTCTAAAATCAGTCGCAACTAAATTGTTACACAGCGAATTAAATTATCTTTTGACTGTTCATACTATATCGAAACGCAATCTCATTTAAGTATTTTTGTTTATGTTATTATGAATTGGGTTTAAGGAATAACAAATGAATGAACACCTAATCCCCTTGCCATTGTTTCCATAGCTACGGCGTATTTAAGAGATAGTGAACATGAGTGCTAATTGCAACGAGCTTACAACAGCCTATCTCGACTCGGCTTGGTCCTAATTAGACAAATTGAAATTCAATTCAATCATTTCAAAATTAAACTGCAGCCATAATTATTGTGACGTCAATGTTTTGAGAGGTCTTGAGATCTTTCAGGCAATAATGGCTGTATCAGCGTTTCTATAGGATGTGAAACACTACAGTAAAATGGAAGAAAATACAAACAGCGAAGATGGGATATCTAACAAGTGAAGTGATACAATAGAGTACAGCAATTAAAAAAACGAGAATACAGAACAGAAAATGAACATTTACTTTTTTAGTTCTAACGTAATGTTGTGAATAAACGGCACTGAAAGTGTTTAAATTTTAATCTATTTGAAAATAAATATACATATGAAATCATATAAAAGGAGTAGACGTCAAGTTTATTATTATTATTATTATTATTATTATTATTATTATTATTATTATTATTGTTGTTGTTGTTGTTGTTGTTGTTATTTGTTGATGATCTCAAAATCTTTCACTCAATAAATAGTTATGCCGATTGCCAAATTCTTCAAAATGATATTAACTCTATTGACCTTTGGTCTGACAATAATGGAATGAAAATTAATGAAACAAAAACTTTAGTCATTTCGTACTCACGAAAAACTACTTGCATAAAATTTAATTATTCCCTTAATAACGTCTGTATTATTAGGAAAATTTCTATTAAAGATCTTGGTGTATTACTCGATTCTAAATTATACTTTCACGATCATGTTAATATATTTATAATCATTCAATAAGAATGCTTGGTTTAATAAGGTCTATAACTTATTCTTTTTCTACTCCTGAGTTTCTATTAATTCTATACTTTACTTTGGTTCGATCTAAACTTGAATATGCATCTGTAGCCTGGAATTCCATTACTTCAACTGATTCGGTTAAATTTGAAAATATTCAAAGAAAATTTATTTCCTTATGTGCTTTTCGATTTATGCCCATTTCCTCTGACTTTAACTATGAGATCACCTGTAAATATTTTAACTGTTGTAGCCTTTATTCTAGACGTCAAAATCTTGATTATCAATTTTTTTGCAAAGCTATCAAGGGTGATATTGATTGTGAGTCTATCATAAACATTATAAGCCTTCGTATTCCTACAAAAGATTTAAGATCTCAAAAAAAAAATTATAACAGAAATTCAAAATCACTTTCTCCAGTCTGTAGATGCATAAAATATGCCAATTTGCATGGGCACAATTTAGATCCTTTTAAGGTATAGTTTCGTTTTGATTATTAGTATTTACTGTTCTTGTTCTCAATTTTATTTATGTATGTTTTTGTTTATTTAAGACATTATTTATTTGTTTTTGCACATTCCTATCTTCTGTTTGTGTATTGTGCTGAACTATAATTGGTCTCTGGCTGTTGTTCAGCACACAAATATTAATAATAAATAAATAAATTATTATTATTATTATTATTATTATTATTATTATTATTATTATTTGTCATGTGCGGAACTGTTATTCACCACTGGCTGTTGTACAGCACATTAAATATTAGTAGTAAATAAATAAATAAAAATTAATATATCAATTATTGTTATTAATCACGAAAAGATAAAGTATATGATTATGTCTCGTGACCAAAATATTTTACGAAAAGGAAATATAAAAATTGGAAATTTATCCTCCGAAGAGGTGGAAAAATTCAAATATCTTGGAGCAACAGTAACAAATATAAATGACACTCTGGAGGAAATTAAGCACAGAATAAATATGGGAAATGCCTGTTATTATTCGGTTGAGAAGTTTTTGTCATCTAGTCTGATGTCAAAAATTCCTAAAGTTAGAATTTATAAAACGGTTATATTACCGGTTGTTCTTTATGATTGTGAATCTTGAATTCTTACTTTGAGAGAGGAACAAAGATTAAGGGTGTTTGAGAGTAAGGTTCTTAGGAAAATATTTGGGGCTAAGAGGGATGAAGTTACAGGAGAATGGAGAAAGTTACACAACGCAGAACTGCACGCATTGTATTCTTCAGTTGACATAATTAGGAACATTAAATCCAGACGTTTGAGATGGGTAGGGCATTTAGCACGTATGGCCGAATCCAGAAATGCATATAGAGTGTTATTTGGGAGGCCGGAGGAAAAAAGACCTTTGGGAAGGCCGAAACATAGATTGGAGGATAATATTAAAATGTATTTGAAGGAGGTGGGATATGATGATAGTGACTGGATTAATCTTGCTCAGGATAGGGACCAATGGCGGAGTTACATGAGGGCAGGAATGAACTTGCGGATTCCTTAAAAGCCATTTGTAAGTAAGTAAGTATTATTATTATTTACTTACTTATTTACTTTTGGCTTTTAAGGAACCCGGAGGTTCATTGCCGCTCTCACATAAGCCCGTCATCGGTCCCTATCCTGCGCAAGATTAATCCAGTCTCTGCAATCATATCCCACCTCCTTCAAATCAATTTGAATATTATCCTGCCATCTACATCTCGGCCTCTCAAAAGGTCTTTTTTCCTCCGGCCTCCCAACTATCACTCTGTATGCATTTCTGGGTTCGCCCATACTTGCTAAATGCTTTGTCCATCTAAAACATCATTATTATTATGATTGTTATTATTATTATTATTTTCATTATTATTATTATCATTTTCATTATTATTATTATTATTATTATTATTATTATTATTATTATTATTATTATTATTATTTTCATTATTATTATTATTATTATTATTATTATTATTATTATTATTATTATTTTCATTATTATTATTATTATTATTATTACTTTGATTATTATTATTATTATTATTACTTTGATTATTATTATTATTATTATTATTATTATTTTGATTATTATTTTCATTATTATTATTATTATTTTCATTATTATTATTATTATTATTGTTATTTTCATTATTATTATTATTTTCATTATTATTATTATTATTATTATTATTTTCATTATTATTATCATTATTTTCATTAGTATTATTATTATTATTATTTTCATTATTCTTATTATTATTTTCATTATTATTATTATTATTATTATTTTGATTATTATTATCATTATTATTATTTTCATTATTATTATTATTATTATTATTATTATTATTATTATTATTATTATTATTATTATTATTATTTCGATTATTATTATTATTATTATTATTATTATTATTATTTTCATTATTATTATTATGATTATTATTATTTTCATTATTATTATTATTATTTTATTATTTTCATTATTATTATTATTTTATTATTATTATTGTTATTATTATTGTTATTATTGAGAATAATCTTGATTCACATAATTTTAGAATACTTATTCTCGGTGATTTTAATTCTCCTGGTATTGACTGGGCATCTGGTTGTAGTCTTCCTAACATCCATTATTACGCAAAAATTAAGTCTCTTGATCTATTTTCTTCTTCTTGCCTTCTTGGTTTAAATCAGATTAATTTTACTTTGAATAATAAAAATCTTCTTGACCTTGTTTTTACCAATGTTATTAATAGTTCTGTTTACCTAGCTAATCATTCTCTTGTTCGTCAAGACAATTATCATCCTTCTATTTGTGTTAATCTTGAAGTCAATTTATCTCTTCCTTTATATTCTTCTAATCATTCTTATTTTAATTTCTCTCAGGGTGATTATATGAAATTATACACAACTCTTTTTAATCATGATTGGACTAGTCTTTACGAGTCTACTGATGTCAATGAAGCCGTAGTTTCATTAACTCATACAATAAATGACGCGATTGCTGATGCTGTACCTTTATCACGAGTAAAAAAATCTACTTATCCTAAGTGGTTTTCAAACTCACTTCGTTTACTCATAAAGAAAAAAAATAAAGCTCACAAGAATTTTAAAAAATCAAAATCTGATTATCATTATCTTATATTTTCTTCCCTTAGAAAACAAGTAAAAAATAAGATAAATTCTGATAAATTACTCTGGCTCCAATCTATTGATAGAAATTTGAAAAATGAGCCTAAGAAATTTTGGAAGTATGTAGAATCATTTCGTAAATCAAAATCCTTGCCTACTGAGTTAATTATTGATGGGGAGCACATCACTGATCAAACTGAGATCTCAAATGCTTTTGCTGATCAATTTAAATCGGTACAAAAAAAGCTCAATCATATATTTGTTAATGATTCTATCACTACTGACTGCTTATGTTTACCGGTTATTGTGTGTGAAGATGTCTTGAATGTCATTAGGAGGCTTAAGCCCAATAAATCCATGGGAACTGATGGCATACCTAATTTCATTATTAAAGGTTGTTCTCAGATTCTTATTCCTCTATTAACTTTTATTTTTAATCTTAGCCTTAGTACGGGTATTTATCCTTCTTTATGGAAGGAAGCGTCTGTCATTCCGATATTTAAGAATGGCAATAAACATTTTGTTAATAATTACAGACCTATTTCAATACTTAATAACTTTTCAAAAATTTTTGAAAAAATTATTCACAAACATGTTTCATTTTATATTAAATCTAATTTAAATCCTGCTCAACATGGCTTTATTAAAAATAAATCTACAACAACGAATTTGGTCAATTATCTCAATCTTATTATGCCTACAGTTGAATCCCAAGGCCAAATTGATGCCATTTATTTTGATTTCAGTAAAGCATTTGATGTTGTTCCTCATCAAATCTTAATAAGTAAATTAGATCAGTTTGGACTTTCCATTAATTATCTTAGCTGGTTTGAAAACTATTTAACCAACAGACAATCTCGTGTTCGGTTGGGAAACTCTCTCTCTGATCCTTTCACTATTCTTTGTGGTGTTCCACAGGGCTCCACCCTAGGTCCGTTATTATTCCTGCTTTTTATCGATGACATTTGTAAGCCCATCTGTTCCCATTATCTTCTCTTTGCCGATGATTTAAAAATATTTAGAAAAATTAATAGTCTTGCTGATTGTCATTTACTTCAAAATGATATACATGCCATTCAACGTTGGTCTGATTATAACGGTATGAAAATTAATATTTCTAAAACATGCGTTATCTCTTTCTCTAGGAAGACAACTACATTGAAGTTCAACTATTCGCTATCGAATGCCGCCATAATCAGGAAGGACTGTATAAAGGATCTCGGTATATATCTTGATTCTAAACTGTACTTTCATGACCATGTTGATCATTTATTTAATCATTCACTAAGAATGCTTGGTCTCATTAGGTCTATTACTTATTCCTTTTCCTCTCCTGATACACTACTTACATTATATTATGCTTTAGTAAGGTCTAAATTAGAATATGCATCTGTTGCGTGGAACTCTATTACGTCTACTGATTCAGCTAAACTAGAAAATATCCAAAGAAAATTCATTTCTCTTTGTGCGTTCAGATTCGTACCTAACTCCTCTTCTTTAAATTATGAACTGTCTAGTAAATATTTTAACTGTACCAGTCTGTATTCGAGACGTCAGGATATTGATTACACTTTCTTTAATAATGCTATTAATGGTGTCATTGATTGTGATTCTTTTATACATAACACCTACCTTAGAATTCCCGTGAAAGGTTTTCGTGGTCAAAGAATTTTTTTCACTAAATTATTTAAATCCCTTTCTCCAATAGCCAGATGTATTAAAAGTGCCAATTTGCAAGATCTGATTTGATTTTACTTATGCATGATATTCCTTACTTGTTATTTAATATCTTTTATTATTTGTTAGATATTGCCATTTAGTTTGTTGCATTTGGTGAATGGTTAATGTGACCATTATATTGATTGTATTTCATCTCACTGCCATTTTCTGTCATTCATTCATAATCATTTGTTCTGTCTTGTTTTATTTTTTATTTTTTATTTTGTGCTAAACTGTAATTGGCCTTGTGCTGTTGTTTTGCACATTAATATTTGAAATAAATAAAAAATAAAATAAATAAAAATTATTATCATTATTATTATTATTATTATTATTATTTTCATTATTATTATTTTCATTATTATTATTATTATTATTATTTTCATTATTATTATTATTATTTTCATTATTATTATTATTATTTTGATTATTATTATTTTCATTATTATTATTATTATTATTTTCATTATTATTATTATTTGTATTATTTTTATTATTATTATTGTTATTATTATTATTTTTATTATTATTATTATTGTTATTATTATTGTTATTATTATTATTATTATTGTTATTATTATTTTCATTATTATTATTTGTATTATTTTTATTATTATTATTGTTATTATTATTATTATTTTCATTATTATTATTATTATTATTTTCATTATTATTATTATTATTTTCATTATTATTATTATTATTATTATTTTCATCATTATTATTATTATTACTTTGATTATTATTATTATTATTATTTTGATTATTATTTTCATTATTATTATTATTATTTTCATTATTATTATTATTATTATTATTATTATTTTCATTATTATTATCATTATTTTCATTAGTATTATTATTATTATTTTCATTATTATTATTATTTTCATTATTATTATTATTATTTTCATTATTATTATTATTATTATTATTATTATTATTTTGATTATTATTATTATTATTATTATTATTATTTTCATTATTATTATTATTATTATTTTCATTATTATTATTATTATTATTATTTTCATTATTATTATTATTTTCATTATTATTATTATTATGATTATTATTATTTTCATTATTATTATTATTATTTTCATTATTATTATTATTATTTTATTATTATTGTTATTATTGTTATTATTATTATCATTATTATTATTATTATTATTATTATTATTATTATTTTGATTATTATTATTTTCATTATTATTATTATTATTATTTTGATTATTATTATTATTTTGATTATTATTATTTTCATTATTATTATTATTATTATTATTATTATTTTCATTATTATTATTATTATTATTATTTGTATTATTTTTATTATTATTATTGTTATTATTATTATTTTTTTATTATTATTATTATTGTTGTTATTATTATTATTGTTATTATTATTATTATTATTGTTATTATTATTATTATTTTTATTATTTTTATTATTATTTTTATTATTATTATTATTATTATTATTATTATTGTGATAGGGCTTGAGGCTGTGGTGGTGATGGTTGCGGTAGTAACTTTAGGACGGTGGTAAAGCAATAACAAAGCAATATTGTAATGAGAAATTCTGTGCTGCAGGGACAGACGCTTTCTCTGCTAGGATGAAATCCATGTGTATTAGTTCCACTTAGATAATTACAGTGGTCACATGTTGTATGTATCATAGTTGTACAGGATATTCAATTAGTTTCCTTGCAACGGCTCAGATATAATAAGTGAGTTGTTTCAATTACGTGTCTCTTACAACCTTCGAGCAAGAAAAAGATTAAATGTGTGAAATTATTCAGAGAACACTACACAATAAAACTAGAACAGACACAGTGATAATATTTTATAAAGTACTGGCAGTTCCACTTCTAACATATCGTCAGTTTACAAGCAAAACACATTAAGTCAAAAATATTAATTCTGAGAGAAAGGCATATATAATTTCCATAATAATGTATGTGTATAAATTTAAAATGGGAGTGTAAAGGTACAGTACATCAATTATTCATAGATTTCAAAAAGGCATATGACTGAGTTGAGAGACAAGTTTTATATAATATTCTTATTGAATTTGGTATTCCCAAGAAACTAGTTCGATTAATTAAATTGTGTCTCAGTTAAATCTACAGTAGAGTCCGTATAGGCCAGTTTCTATCTGATGCTTTTCCAATTCACTGTGGGCTAAAGCAATGAGATGCACTACCACCTTTATTTTTTAACTTTGCTCTAGAATATACCATTAGGAAAGTTCAGGATATCAGACAGGGTTTGGAATTGAACGGGTTACATCAGCTTCTTGTCTACGCGGATGACGTGAATATGTTAGCAGAAAATTCAGAAATGATTAGGGAAAAGACGGAAATTTTACTTGAAGCAAGCAAAGCGATAGGTTTGGAAGTGAACCCCGAAAAGACAAAGTATATGATTATGTCTCGTGATCAGAATATTGCACGAAATGGAAATATAAAAATTGGAGATTTATCCTTCGAAGTGGTAGAAAAATTCAAATATCTTGGAGCAACAGTAACAAATATAAATGACACTCGGGAGGAAATTAAATGCAGAATAAATATGGGAAATGCCTGTTATTATTCGATTGAGAAGCTTTTATCATCTAGTCTGCTGTCAAAAAATCTGAAAGTTAGGATTTCTAAACAGTTATATTACCGGTTGTTCTATATGGTTGTGAAGCTTGGACTCTCACTTTGAGAGATGAACAGAGATTAAGGGTGTTTGAGAATAAGGTGCTTAGGAAAATAAATGGGGCTAAGAGGGATAAAGTTATAGGAGAATGGAGAAAGTTACACAACGTAGAACTGCACGCATTATATTCTTCACCTGACATTATTAGGAACATAAAATCCAGACGTTTGAGATGGGCAGGACATGTAGCACGTATGGGGGAATCCATAAATGCATATAGAGTGTTAGTTGGGAGGCCGGAGGGAAAAAGACCTTTAGGGAGGCCGAGACGTAGATGGGAGGATAATATTAAAATGGATTTGAGGGAGGTGGGTTATGATGATAGAGACTGAATTAATCTTGCACAGGATAGGGACCGATAGCGGGCTTATGTAAGGGCGGCAGTGAACCTTCGGGTTCCTTGAAAGCCATTTGTAAGTAAGTAAGTTGTATGTGTATAAATTTAGAATTGGAAAATGGAATACACTTAAAGAAAAGCGACTAACTAAAAATAATATTTTCGGGATTCAGTTTTGTCAGCAGCTTCAAAATGCCTTTTTCTCATAAGTAATATTTTTGACTTAATGTGTTTTGCTTGTAGGCCGACATGGAAGTTAAAGCTGGACACTGAAGAGAGCTGGTAAAAGAAAAATAGAACCTGCAGAATTTATTCCGAAGACGAATAACAGGATACACTTTCAAATCGGCCGAATTTTGATCACCATTACTGGTGATCGTCGTTGCACTACTTATTTGCGTCAATGCTTAAATAGGTCTATTGCTATTCAACGCGGAAATGCAATGAGCGTTTTGGGTACTCTTCCCGAATCCAGCCCTTTGGACGAACTCTTTTTCCTGTAAAATTTATTAAGTATTCTGTATTTAAATATTTGTATTTAGTTTTATATGTGTAATACAATGTATATTATTTTTAAAGAAGAGAGGAGAATCCAAAAAGGATAGCTGCCCTTGAAAAAGGGGTACCGAGCGGTAACAGCACCTAAATTAATTATTAATTCTAGAGCAACAATAATCTATTTCAAATTTAAATTTTATTTTTATTTTATTTTAATTTAATTTATTTTTGGGGGGCAGCTATCCTGGACAAAATAAAAGAATGTAAAACTTTAACCCCTAAATTGGCAAAACTTCATTTCTCACACTAGTTTATTAAACCGTGTCGAACTGTAAAGAAAACAACTATCGCAATGTCCATATTTTATATGTTGCACAATATTATAATATTGTGAAATTTTAATTTTCTATTCTACTAGTGGCTTGTGCAGCAAATGCTGCTGCAAACTAAGTTCGTTAGACGTTCAAATAAAAATTTTTCAGATATATTTTCAATGAAGAATACTTGTCTTTTTGATAGTTATTTGCTTCTATAATAATGAAACATACTCCCTCTGAATTGATTTTTTTTTAGGCCAAATACTTTTTCTTGAACCTATCCAACTTCAGTTTGAGTTTCAACGCGAAAACGCAAGTATCAATATCAGAACGATAGCAATAGCTATTTAAGGTCATTGTGGATTGTAGGCAAAAGTTAAAAAAAATATCAGGTTTACTATGCTTTCGAACAATAGCAATTTCGTATAGCTGCTGTATGTAGAACTTGAAATGTAGAGCGTAAAATCATTTTATCCTACTAAGAGATCTTGCTGAAATGATCTGCAGACTACACAATTTTCTAGACCTCTTATTTTATCAGTAAGTAATACCATTTTATCTCTCCTTAGGAACTGTAATTTTTGCGCTCTCTCGAGCCAATACCGAAGACAATGACACATATCAATATCTACACTACACCGCCATTGAGTATATGAAAAAGACCCAACCCCACTGGGTTAATAAGTATAAAAATATTTTATTTTTAATAACAATATTATTATCTACTTAAGTTTTGTAGTTATATATAGCAGTCACTCAGTAAATTATAGAAATGAAGATCTAAATTAAGATATTCTCTACATTTACTTACATAACCTCAAAACGTTTCACTTTCACGTCATCAATATAGCATCAATATTATGTACAATTAATGAAAAATAGACGCATCATGATATTAACTATAATAATATTTAATTTCTAATGGTAATAATGTCATCAAACCACCTCAAGTTTCGTAGATTTTAATATCCAATACACAGCTGTACTCAGAAAATTATACACTGCAGAATCAGTTTTTAATAACAAATTGAATTGAGCTCTAATATGTCGGCAATCCTGCAGGTCATGGCCTTCGTGTAATAGCCTATTGTTTATTGTAGTGTGTGTTTTGTTCTGAAATTCAATCAAGTCGGCCGTGATTCAATATAATTAGTTCTCAAAACTGACAACAGATGGATTTTGGAAAATAGGAAAATTATGTAGGAAAATTGACATTTCACTGAAAACTACTACTTTTCCGAAAAATTTTGGATGCCAGGCATGAAAATGAGGGGTCACTCATTAAAATCCGTTCAGCCGTTTTCCCGTAATTTCCATTACCAGTTCAAATTATATATATATATATATATATATATATATAGATTAAAATTATAGCATATAGCCTATTAACCTGTTGTATCCTATAGGATAATTTGCGAATTTAAGGGTTAAGATACCACATCACCAACATCACCGGGAAGACTTGAAAATATTTGACTTTGTTGACAAAGTGACAAACGCTAAATTACAATGGTTTCAACATATAGATCGGATGAACTCAGGAAGACTGACCAACAAATGAGCCATTCAGAGCAGAAGTGGTGTAAGTCAAAAATGGGTAATGAGGGTTAAAGTAAACATTCTGTAAAATACAGCGCAAAGTAGCAATTAATATTCAATTTATTTAAACTATAAGTAGTCAGTGGATAGCACGAAGGACATATTAATTGCTGCTTTGCGCTGTATTTTACAGAATTTTTACTTTAAACCTCATTACTCACATTTGACTTACTCCACTTCTGCTCTGAACGGCTTTATTAGAGGACGACGTATAATCGACTATACTGGAGGACACGCTTTGAGTCGGAACAAGCTGTTTAGCTTAACCTTGTACTCAGAGGTGATAGAGAAGGGTTTTTTAGTTGGTTATTTTACGACGCTTTATCAACTGCTATGGTTATCTAGCGTCTGAGTGAAATAAAGGTAATAATGCCAGCGAAATGAGTCCAGGTTTCAGCGCCGAAAGTTACCCAGCATTTGCTCTTAATGGGTTGAGGGAAAACCCCGAAAAACCTCAATCAGGTATACAATACAAAGATTTATTTTCAGTCAATGACTTTACTTTATACAGGGACATCATTTTATTTTTACTAACATTTTTAATATTAACCTGTCTATACCTTTAGAGAACCGGAAACACCGCTTGCTTCCCCCTCCAAGACTGGAGTTCGATGATACTGGCGTAAAACACAAATCACTCTACTAGGTATAGGATGGAAGAAAAGTAGTTCAGCCATTTACGTAAACTAGGAAATATCGCGATTTTGAGTTTGATAATTTTCATTAGGTTTTTCTTTAATCAAAGTACAGTACTGTATTAAGAATAAGTGTTTTTACTCAAGAAGTGAGTTATCCATGCGAAAGTATTCATTATGCAGTGTATACTATCTACAGCACATTAGCGTACAATATAGAGAAAGAAGTTAAATTGAAAAATAATCATAATATGAATATTTAAACACAATTTTGAAAATGGTGGCCGTTCATTTCGATACAGGCTTCAGTTCTTTTGTGCATATTATAGCACTATAGACTATTGCATCTAATTCCAATTGCCAGTGTCGTCCTTCGTACTAGTAACTCATGTTGAAATAATTCTGTACCTACTCTATGTACTGTGAATTCAATCTTCACTTCTGGCCGACCCGAAAATATAAAATTACTCAGACATGCTATCTACTGTCCGTCCAAGTGGTTATGCTGCAGGATTGTAGAAAGGGAGGAAATCACGTGACAGTTAATTACTTAACGAGGCCCTTTTAGTTAAGTTATTTTAAACAGTTATGTAATATTACGTAAACGTCCAATTCCTAACAGAAATTAATGTTTTCAGAAAAGAGCTAAGACAGCCCTGCTTTTACAGAGGGCCGTGCAGAAGCAGGTAGGGGAAATCGGGATGCGACGTAGGCAAACGGACAGTACCTGTGCGAAAATATGATTCAATATTGAAAGCTCTTTCGTCACTGGAAAGCGCGAACATATTTCTGGAACGTACTATACTCAGTAACTCAGTACTGCTTACTATCTGCGGTCTTGGTTCTGTGTGGAGTTGGAACTTCCTTAGTAGAAGGGGTGGGAGTAAAGTACATTCAAAAACTCAGGTACAATAAAAATTGAAGTAAAAATAAAATGATGTCCCTGTATATGTGTAAGGTACAAGTCCTTATATTACATAATTTAATACTGTATTAACGTTTTCGTCTGTCATGCCGACATCATCAGATACAACTTTTTATGCTGCAATATCATCTCTAAATAAGTACATGTGCCTCTATGATCAAAAATACAATATACATTGATAAACATAAAACATATTAAAATCAACATGGTTTGGGGACATCAATATTTCTTTTCTTATGTAGATGTACCACGGCATGGCGCGTCCTCAGGTTGCGGATAGAGGAGACGGCCTCCAGATATGGAGGGTAGCTGCGAATATATTGAATAAGTAGTCGTGGACAGCCGATAAGGGGTGGTCCTCCAGATTGGGGGTTGGGCGAATGGCTAACAACCCATCACCGTAAAAAACAGCTTGTTACGAATCCTTCAAATAAGCCTCGGAATGGGACTGATTCTCCGGCACGACCACAGCAAAGGAATAAGGTTATAAGATTTGGTACATGGTTACACAACGCAGAGCTGCACGCATTGTATTCTTCACCTGACATAATTAGGAACAATAAATCCAGACGTTTCGGATGGGCACGGCATGTATGGGCGAATCCAGAAATGCATATAGAGTGTTAGTTGGGAGGCCGAGACGTAGATGGGAAGATAATATTAAAATGGATTTGAGGGAGGTGGGATATGATGATAGAGACTGGATTAATCTTGCTCAGGATAGGGATCAATGGCGGGCTTATGTGAGGGCGGCAATGAACCTCCGGGTTCCTTAAAAGCCAGTAAGTAAGTAAGTAAATGTACTCATACTGTCAATTAGTTAAAAACACAGAAGTGTGATTACAATGCATCATATATGTATATACTGTATGTATGTATGTATGTATATAATAATAATAATAATAATAATAATAATAATAATAATAATAATAATAATAATAATAATAATAATAATAATAATTGCAGGTCTTCACTATATAAAAATAAAACTGAAAAATTCATGTAAAATACTATGTGAAGAGATGCTTGCAATCTTTAATCTATACTCATCTAATTTGCTTGTGTCCATATTCTTATTATCCACTTATTACACGCCTTTTCTGTGTCCAAAAGATGTATATACACCATAATGTATCAGCGTATTCCGAATCTCACCGGTCCGGTGGCATCAGTGACGTCACGTTGCAGCGAAATAAGGAACAAAACTGCTGGATGGATCGATGGCTGTCATGGCGACTGTACAAGTTGTTGTCTGTGCTACGCTAGCAAAATTTTGCGAAATTTTCGTACTCCCATCTCGTTCAAAGAAAAGAGAGCATAAACAATTTATTTCTTGAACCGGTAGTAATAACTGGTCCGTTGACATGTTCGCTCATAAGCCATTAACATATTGTTTTTACGTTGTGCTCATTACAAACAATACAGCAGAACACACCGCCATGACACAACAGTGCACGATGTTATTCGTCTGCTAATTCCCGCCCTATACAAGAACCAATCAGATTCACTGATGGCGGCTGATGGAGACTGCCACCACCTCTGCAAATTGATGGCACCGGTGCGACACCGGTGGAGCATCAATGACGTCATCGGTGGAATTCGGAACACTGTGATGCCATCGGATTGCTCACCGGTGAGGTTCGGAATACGCTCTATGTGTTGAGATTGTACCTTAAAACCTTAATTCATCAAAGTTGTTATAGATGACATTTACAACAGATGATATGTTTCTGTATTAGGTTGTCTTTTGATATTAATTGACGACATGAACTTGAGCGTACACTATGACCGACGATAATCTTCAATCTAGGGTAGAAGTGATAAAGTTAAGTAATTAAACTAACTAGGCTATAATCGAAATTTATTGTCGAAATACGCGTTTGTTAAAGATAATAGATCATAACATTGTGACTGAAATCATATTAAGAAAAATTTGAAATTGAATGGTTATATTATTAGATCAATTTATGTATAGCCTGTATATATATATATATATATATATATATATATATATATATATATATATATACAGGGTGTCCGGGAAAGTCCATTCGAAAAAGAAGTAATTATATATCTGAAACTGTTACAGTTATTACCTCTGTTTTCACAGTTAGAAAGAGAAACTCAATAAGTTTTGTTACCTAGCAGCATGTCACACGCGTGCGCATACCATTGTGCTAGGAGAAAACGAGAATAAACTCGTTCTGCGCAGCGTATATAGTCAGCCTTGCTCTCAGAGCTGGAATGCAAGTTGTGCGTGTACCAAGTGAACAGCCGAACAATGCTTACCACAGTAGAAAAGGCAGAATGCGTTTTATGACTGGCTGAATTTAAATCATTCAAGCGTGTACAACGTCGTTTCCAAACGGACAAGAGCTCACAGTAACAGGTAACACATGCCTGGATATGCTGCGAAATTACGCTGTTCCACAACTACCACCAGAAACCGCGTTTCAACAGGATGGAGCCCCCACACTATGCTAACCATGTGCGCGCTTTCCTCGATGACACATTTCCTGACCGTTGAATTGTAAGAGGCGGACCTACACCATGGCCATCACGGTCGCCGGACATGAATCCACTGGATTTCTTTCTGTGGGGCTTGTGAAGGACGTGAGTTACGTGGCCGAATCTGCGAAGCAATAGCACTGGTCATTCCGGAGATGCTTTGTGTGTAGCAGGAGATTGAGTATCGCCTGGACATAGCCCTGGTCACAAATGGTGCTCATATAGAGGTACATTAAAACTTATTCTGGTTTTCTTTGTAAGTATGAAAACACCACGACAATAAATGCAATAGTTTCAGAGATATAGTTATTTGTTTTTCGTCAGGTCTTTCCCAGACACCCTATCTATATTGTTAACATCTTAACTTGTCCCAACCAAGATTTGAACCAGGGCACACTAGTTTCACGGTCAGACGTACTAACCGTTACTCCACAGCAGTGGACGATAGAGGAGATAAGAGGAAAATTTTCGTATAACAACACTTTTACAGGTGCGCCATTTTCCCGCCAGGGGCGCTTAGGTCTTGGATCACACCTGCGTCGATGTCAGAAACTTTCTAAATACAACATACCAAGATCATTGTTTCATTGGATTGGGATTGTTTCTTGGTCACTTCATTTGTCCGATCTCACCTATATTTTCATGTTTTGTGGTGAAGATGAAACGTCCAGTGTAGGAGACCAACGATTACTAGCGAATCACCTGGAAATTTTATAAATACCAGAGTAACAATGGGACACAGATGCCATTCTGTACTCGGGTAGGTGGGAGACAATTTCAATAATTATTTCGACACATAAATGCGACCTACTTCTATGCGTCTTCAGTGGGAAAACGGCTCATCTGCCGAACTGTTGTGACATAGCTTTACTTCATCATCTCTAAGCGTAGGACTCTTGGGGTAAATACACTAAAACACATATCTTGTAGGTAGATTCAGATAGGACGCTTGGGGCTGAAAATATTACTGTAGTTGAGGACGTTTGGGATGATGTAAACATTTTCCCTCTAATTTTATGCAGACTGGGACCACCACGACACAAAGTGTGAGCTTGATATGATTAAAAATGTTCTTTATAGATTATTTCTATTGCTAAATTTTTTAAATTCATTTCAAAATTTAACTTAATTGTGAATTTAAGATATATTTTTATTTTATTTTAGTAGGTTATTTTCGACGCTTTATCAACAGCTTAGGTTACTTAGAGTCTGAATGAGATGAAGGTGATAATGCCGGTGAAATGAGTCCGGGGTCCAACACCGAAGGTTACCCAGCATTTGCTCATATTGGGTTGAGGGAAAACCCTGGAAAAAACCTCAACCAGGTAATTTTCCCCGACCGGGAATCGAACCCGGGCCATCTGGTTTCGCGGCTAGAAGTGCTAACCGTTACTCCACAGGTGTGTACTTTAAGATATAATAGATATATATTCTAACGTTTTATGTATTAAAATCTATTGCTTTGATTTATTGCATTAGATATTCTTGTAATGTTAGGTCACCTTTTTTTTGTAATTTTTCCAGCTTTTGACTACACTATTTTGCTTCTTTCTTTCGACATGCTTTTGAACACTGAATATACAGTCAGATCCGTTTGGGTATGGATAATATTAATTTATTATTATAAAGCTATTATGATAGTAGGAAAAATTTCTTGCTGGTTATATTATGATTAAAAGATGGGAGTTTCCATATTGACGATCAACAATGCATAATCTGAAAGGACAAATGAAAATCGTAAATGATTAAAATGGCTACTACAAATCAACAGCGGGCACAATGTTTTCTTTGGTATGCTGAATTTGAGAGGGTTAAAAGAGTTCAAAGGGAATTTCGACGTGAGTATGAAGTGCGTAATGTACCTAAATACGATTCCATAATGTTGTGGTATCGAACATTTGTAGAAACAGGTTCTGTGCTAAAAAAAAAAACATGCAGGAGATCGCAGGCGAAACTTAGTACGAGAAGCAGCTATCTCTTGGCTTAGTCCTCAAACTCCCCAGATCTAACCCCTCCTGAATTCTTTGTGTGGGGTGTTGTTAAAGACATTGTCTATTCACAGAAACCCAGGAGCATTGATGATCTGAGAGTAAAAATTACTCAAGCTCTTTAACAAATCACCCCTCTTATGTTACAAAGGACATGGGCTGAATTGCATCACCGTTATGAGTTGTGCAGGGTGCGCAATGAGGGTCATGTTGAGCTCTGAGGGATCTCCCATATTTCAGTGTTGAATGCACAAAGTTTCAACAAATGAAGTTCACTAGTAAATGTTTTACGGTGTTCTTATTTTATCATATCCAAACGGATCACCCTGTATTTTGGGAGATTAAATTTAATTTTAACTTTGGTATCTTTACTAAAGCAGAACTGCGCGTTTTCAAAAGAAAAACTGGCTTGTCTGCATGCAATTCAGCGATAGCTTCTTCATAACTCTTTGGAATTGTTGGTAGGTGTTTTTGAAGCACGCTATACAGAATCAACCGTTAGTAATGTAATTAGTTTCAGGGAAATACCCTCTGAGACATTTCAAACAAGAAAGTTTAATAAATTTTGCTCGTTTTTTCTTCCTTTTCGAGATAAAACTGTTTTATATGCAACATTAGCATGTTTTGGGAAAGCCATTGATTTAATTCCCAATAAACTCAGTCATTAATCAGAGCAGATAAACCGCATGTTAACATGATCAGACAGATGTCGAACTCAAATCGTCGTGTGATTCCCTCTGCCTTTCTTTTCCCGAAGACTTTACTACAGCTACAATTCGAAATTTTCGAGAAGAATCGCGAGGTCGTGAATCTGAACCATGGAAGACCCTTTCATGACGAGGAAAAGATGTTGAGATGTATAGCGAAATAACAGCCGCCAACAGTTGGATTGCAAACAAGAAAGGATTTGCGACTAGTGAATGGATATCTAGCCTGAAAATGACAGCAAATTTAGCAGCTGTTCGTTCCGTTCCCGGCAGATCTCTCGACGGTACCCGGTGCAGAAATGGCTGCCCGGAAATTGAAACTTTAGCACACGTCTTGGGATTCTGTGAACAGGGATTGCTCTTGAGGAACTCTAGACAACATCTTATACGATCCAAAATTGCTGCCGCATTAAGAAATAAGAGCTGGATAGTAGAAGAAGAAATCTCCTGTCTAGCTGAAAATGGGTCAACGAGACGAGTAGATATTTTATCGTACAATGCTGACACTAAACAGGGCATCATTGTGGACCCCACGATACGTTTTGAAGTAGAATGTCATCAGTCAGCCGAGGTCCACCATGAGAAGAAGTCGATCTATGAGCCTACAGTCAACTATTTCAAGCTGAAATATGCCTTAATTCACGTTGAGGTATTCGGCTTGCTCATAGGTGCTCGAGGGATTATAGCAGCTTTTTTCGAAGAATTTCGACGGCAGGCATTGTGATAATTGTGTTAAAAAATCCTGTCAAATCCTAATTAATCACATGGTGCCACATTAATAGCAATTGTAATTTTTCACGCCCTTTTCTTTGTTTCCTTTCTTTAAAATTTAATATCTGTGTTTACATATGTATATTAATTTTTTTGAGGATATACTGAGTCCGCAAGGGCTACCCTCAATGGGGGGGCAGTTTAATATTATTATTATTATTATTATTATTATTATTATTATTATTATTATTATTATTATTAAGGGAGCAGTGTATTGTGATAATAAATAATTGAAAAAAAATAGTTTCGCCTTCAAATTTGCATAAATGTGATCCGAAGAAATGTTCGTTCTGAAAAGGAATTTTAAAATGTATATCTTTATCGTCCTTAAAAAGTATCACTTTCGGATCGAGTGGCAAGTTTCGTAACCATTAGACCATAGTGTACACCTCTGTGGGTTGATTTGCAGGCCTCACTGTATGACGGACAAGGTATAGTTCTCTCTATCAGTGACCACATTCGGAGGCCATCCTCATCCGAGGAATCGGACCTCGGTGTCCCCGACGTTCACCGATCCATGGACTGAGCATTACAGACAGAAAGTTATCTGTCTAGTCAGCTCCATTTCGTATCATCGAAGCTCATACATCGATGAGATTAATTGATATGTCATTAGGGGAAAAGGTTGATGAAATGGAGAGTGTTGGTGCAGCTCAATTTGTACAGTTGAGGTAAATTGGAGGACTCTGAACAAAGCTCTCATCCTTCTGTCTCGTCCAATACAATCACCACTCCATTCAGCAGCGGAAATAAAAAGTGACTGTTGATATAATTCTGAGCCTAACGTAGAAGATGTTTTCAACCTATTCACCTGTACACTTGAGGGGAGAGGTATATTATTAGCCTGCAAAAATTTAGAGAAATTTATTATCATTTTATATATCTCAGCAACAATAAAATCTAAATGAACAAAACTTTTATTTATTTATTTATTTATTTATTTATTTATTTATTTATTTATTTATTTATTTATTTATTTATTTATTTATTTATTTATTTATTTATTTATTTATTTATTTGTTTGTTGTTTATTTATTTATGTATTTATTTATGTATCTGTCTGTCTATCTATCTATCTATCTATCTATCTATCTATCTATCTATCTATCTATCTATCTATCTATCTATCTATCTATCTATCTATCTATCTATCTATCTATCTATCTATCTATCTATCTATCTATCTATCTATCTATCTATCTATCTATCTATCTATCTATCTATCTATCTATCTATCTATCTATCTATCTATCTATCTATCTATCAATCTAATCTATCTATCTATCTAATCTATCTAATCTATCTATCTTATCTATCTATCTATCTATCTATCTATCTATCTATCTATCTATCTATCTATCTATCTATCTATCTATCTATCTATCTATCTATCTATCTATCTATCTATCTATCTATCTATTTATTTATTATTGAACATAAGCAAAGCCCAATTACAATGTTCAAGACTGACAAACTAATTTTTAAAACATAAACAACTAAAAGGAAACATACACTTATTAAAAACAAAAACAAAATAGAAATAAGAGAAAGAAAAAAATGATTTTTTTTTTATTTTAGTAGGTTGTTTTACGACGCTTTGTCAACATCTCAGGTTATTTAGCGTCTGAATGAGATGAAGGTGATAATGCCGGTGAAATGAGTCTAGGGTCCAACACCGAAAATTACCCAGCATTTACTCATATTGGGTTGAGGGAAAACCCCAGAAAAAACCTCAACCAGGTAACTTGCCCCGACCGGGAATCGAACCCGAGCCACCTGGTTTCACGGCTAGACGCTCTAACCGTTACTCCACAGGTGTGGACGAAAACATCAGAAATTGAAATAAGGTGTGAAAGCAGCTTCAAATTAACTAACAATATTCTGTAAAGTATGATAACAAAAAATTCTGTATCTAGAGAAATTCATATTGAAAATATCAACATTCGGATGAGGATGTAATTTATTGTATAGGGGAGAGTCGGGTAGTATCGGACATCGGGTAATATCGGACAGTGAGTTTCTTCATCTACCACACGATGATAGTATCTGATTGACATGGTTGCATTTCTGTGATGTAGCATAGAGAAACGTAACCATATCATTCAGGTACTACCATATGGTGGTAGATGAAAGAAACGCACTGTCCGATACTACCCGATGTCCGATACTACCCGATGTCCGATACTACCCGATGTCCGATACTACCCGACTCTCCCCTAACTGTAACATTTGGAAAACTGGGGAATTTTTGTGGGATTCAGTATTTGCCCTTGGTATGTAAAATAAATTTCGAAATTTTGTATTAAGCTTAGGTGAGTATAATGTTATATAATAAAATAAACCAACACAGTCCAACTTATTGTTAATAATTTTATAAAGAAAGTTTAAAGATTGACAATTTCGTCTAATATGCAAACTAGTAAAATGTAAATGTTGAAGCATTGTAGCATAACTCTCATAAGTAGGATAATTATTATAAAGTCTGTAATATAACCATTTTAGAAATTTATTTTGAATTTGTTCTAGTAACAGAATATATTTGTTAGTAACTAGGTTCCAGATAACCATAGCATACTCTAATTTAGATCGAACAATGGAATTATACAAAATAATTATAGTTTTGACTTTAAATTTACAAGAATTTCCCATAAAAACACTCATGATTAACATAGCCTATATACATTACGCTTTATAAAACACTATTCAGAATATTAAAATAGCTAATAATTATAATTGTTGTTCTTATTTTTGTTGTTCAAATCCGATGTCGATGTTGTTGTTGTTGTTCAAATCCAGTTGGTGTCGATGTATTTTTCAGGACGCAAAAATAGAAGCGCAAGTCCTCCAAAAGGGACTTAAGCTATGTGTTTCGTGTCGGAGTTTTTCGGCACGTTAAAGACTTCCAAGCCTAAATTTTACACTCTGGACTAAAATTCTCCTCTCCCGCGTCCTAGTAATACATTAGTTGCATACTATCTGGAGTTTGAAGCGGTGAGCTTAACACTTATCCCTCTGCCCCCTGTCGGAAAAGAAGTGTATTCATTTATAGTTACTGAAACCTCCGCTATGGAGTACCCATGTCCGACTCCGTAACTCTGCGAGAAAAATGTGAAATTTTTATGCAACTTTTAACAACTATTTTTCCCCTAATTACTTGACACAGAATTAAGAATTTTCACACAAATTAAACATCTTAAATTTTTTGAGGGGCAGGGAAGCAATTTTTTTTAAAGCGAAAATTAAAATTTGTTTGTTTTAGTCAGTGGCCCACAGTTTTTATGTTGGAATATAATATATTTCACTATCTTGCTCCTAAGAGAACACAAAATAATCAGTGAAAATAGTTTTCCCTATCATATCTTATTAAGGAAAAAATGTAATTTTATTTCTTTTTTAATTTCAAAAATAAAATTAAAAAATGTAAGATCGTGGAGTTTTAAATTAACATTCTTAAGCATAGGACACCATTTGTAACTTCATTTTGGTGCAAGAATGATGAAAATATTTCAATTATTATTCTCAGTGCACTTTGTGTTAAAATTAGTGTTGTAAAGAGCTATAAAACTGAACATGGAGAAAAATAATCTACATCCTGAGGGTATGAAAAATTGTAAAACCACACAGCTTTCTGACTGTATGAAAAATAAAACAGTCAAACTCTACTTCCAAATTCGAATTGTTATTACACGAAAAATATATCAAATTGACAGAATGTGATGGATTGACATTACCAGAACTGCACTTCCGGTTTAAAGAAAGGGTGTTTTCGGTCAATAATAACGCAGCTAATTAATTAACAAAACACCATAGTGACAAAACTGTTATATTTTTTAAAACTATAAAGTTCAATTTACCTACAGAATAAATATGTGAATGGGAACAATGAGACATTTGCATTTTTTTTTTACAAACACGTACTGTATATTATGTCCTTAATCTATTAACATTTTTGTTTATGTAATATTAGACTTCATGTTTTAATGTATATTTCTATTGCACTTGATTTTAAAAATACTTGAATTATCACTTGCATACATATGTCTTAATATTTTGTGTCTCACTGTACCCACTACTCCCCTACCACATGGCCAAAGATCTGAGGGTCGTCCTGCTAAGAGATGACGTGAAAATTTTATGTAAGACCGTAACAGGCCTTGTGGCCTAACACTTGTCAGGCAGAAGAAGAAGAAAATAATAATAATAATAATAATAATAATAATAATAATAATAATTTATTTATTTTATTTATTTATTTAGAATATTTACGTGCAAAACAACAGCGCAAGGCTAATTATAGTTTAGCACAAGATACAAAACAAAACAACAAATGATGATGAGAATGAATGATAGAAATGGCAGTGAGATAGAATACAATCAATATAATAGTCATCAATAATCTTTGCTCAAATCTAACAAAATAAATAGCAATATCTGACAATAATAACAAGTAAGGATATATTATGATAAACTCAAAAAGTATATACTACACATTAAATGGATCCAAGCTTATTCCATGCAAATTAGCATATTTTATACATCTGCAGACCGGAGAGAGAGATTTTGAATTTCAATTATAAAAAATGTTATGAAATCTTAAACCCTTAGCGGGAATACGAAGACTTATATTGCTTAGGAATGATTCACAATCAATATCACCCTTAATGACTTTACAAAAAAATAAATAATCAAGATCTTGACGTCTGGCAAATAAACTGCAGCAGTTAAAATATTTACAGTTAATCTCATATTTGTAGTCATCGGAATATGGAGAAAAATTCGCGAATTTTTCTCCTCAATTATTAATTGTTACCATAACAGATATTAATTCTGTAGGACTAAAAATAATTAATTTAGTAAATTCTTCGAAGCAACAGTGCATTATTCATGTACAGATTACTGTGCGCTTTACTGTGGAATCCCGGCCATTAAGTCACTCAGCTCAGTGCGCTCCTGGTACAATGGCAGTTGACTTGAATAATAATGTCAACACATATGCCTAACTTGGAGTCAGGCCACTAAGGGAAACAACTGAAGGAGGAGAGTTCGATCCGGTGATGTGGACTGGACTTCGGCGTAGCTCAATGGTGAGAGCGCTTGGTACGTAGAACCAAGGACCCGGGTTCGATCCCCGGCGCCGGAGTGAATTTTTCTCCTCAATTACTAATTATAAACTTCAAGCTTTCAGATGACATAATAGTACATTATGCAAAGAGCCTATAATGGTAGTAATTAAGACGCGAGTTTCATAATTTTCATACGAGCGTCTTAATTACCATTATAGGCAAGTTTCATACGACTTTTTATGCTCGACCATATTTCTAACTTGAAATTATTCATAAGTATTCATGTTATTCTTATCTGAATGGGGAGCGGAACTGACCTTGTGCAATATCTCGTAAATTATGAGATGTGCGCAGAAGCGAAAGTATTGATTTTTTCCGAGGAACAAATGTCACTGACCTTGATATAATCTAGAGAGTAAAATGAACATTAATCTTGATATAACCTTGAAATTGATTTAGACATTGAAAAACGAGATGACAAATTGAATTTATTTGAATATTATTTACAATTAATGCTAATTATTATAGTAACAGAACATAACCTTCTTCGACAGTATTGGATTTCCAGCCTCCGTGACGTTTCGCCAGTTGTCTTTCGATTGCATATCCGAGAATAATCGATACTTGCGCTTTCATTTTGCTACAATGTTGTTTTCTGATTGGTGGAACACCTGAACTTTAATGAATAAGTGTACTTTAATGAGGTCCATTGAAGGGCTGCTACCAGGTGTTTAATTACTACATTTCGGCATGGTCGAGCATAAATTTTTTTTTTTAATTTTTCGAATGAGAATTAAAAATTTACAGAAGATGAGTACCTTAAACGTATTATTATTATTATTATTATTATTATTATTATTATTATTATTATTATTATTATTATTATTATTATTATTATTATTATTATTTGGACATCGAATATTCTCTCTTCTGTGTAACAGTTGTTACTAGCGATATCGAACGTATATTGTTACACAGTTGTTGCAATAGGTCACCGTCCAGTTGGAGCTCATCTGTAAACGGTCACGAGAATTGAGTGTTTGGCAGCGGTGAGTTAAGTAGTTCACGATTATTGCGTGCCACACGCACAGTACCTCTTTCAGTAGTTAATACTCTTTTGTTTTTTTTTTCTGAAAACAGCAAAGAAACCCATGTTAGTAAGCAGAATAATTGCATCGTGTTTTATGAACGCGGTCTTGATGTAAGAACGCTGTGTTAATTGTAATCCCGCCTCCCCGCCTCTTGAAGAACGGTTCCAATTAAAAACTTGGTGGAATTGAAGCTTGTTTGCAGCGAAGCCGGCCAGATCTTGTACAGTATTAAAATCCTATAGATCAGAGCAAACAGGAGAAATTAAACTTAACGAACTTAATAGAGTAAAAATATAGCTGCAAATGAATTTTTGCTCATTATATGAAGTAAACGTTTTCATGATGTTGAGACAGATGTATCGAGAGCTTAACCCAGCTGCACTTTATTAATGTCCCTGATAACGAAAAATAATTATTTTTGGCATGCAGATTATCTGTCCATCTTTTTGCACTTACTGTTATTATCATTACTATTATTATTATCATTATTATTATTATTATTGCGGATCATCAGTGAGGTTTTCGGCGTAATAGATTGACTGTTGATCAGATTTTTTGTATTCGGCAGATAATGGAGAAAAAATGGAAGTATAAGGGTACAGTACATCAGTTATTCATAGATTTCAAAAAGGCATATGACTCGGTTAAGAGGGAAGTATTATATGATATTCTTATTGAATTTGGTATTCCCAAGAAACTAGTTCGATTAATTAAAATGTGTCTCAGTGAAACACACAGCAGAGTCCGTATAGGTCAGTTTCTATCTGATGCTTTTCCAATTCACTGCGGGCTAAAGCAAGGAGCTGCACTATCACCTTTACTTTTTAACTTCGCTCCAGAATATGCCATTAGGAAAGTTCAGGATAACGCAGAGGGTTTGGAATTGAAGGGTTACATCAGCTTTTTGTCTATGCGGATGACGTGAACATGTTAGGAGAAAATACACAAACGATTAGGGAAAACACGGAAATTTTACTGAAGCAAGTAAAGCGATCGGTTTGGAAGTAAATCCCGAAAAGACAAAGTATATGATTGTGTCTCGTGACCAGAATATTGTACGAAATGGAAATATAAAAATTGGAGAGTTATCCTTCGAAGAGGTGGAAAAATTCAAATACATTGGAGCAACAGTAACAAATATAAATGACACTCGGGAGGAAATTAAACGCAGAATAAATATGGGAAATGCGTGTTATTATTCGGTTGAGAAGTTCTTATCATCCAGTCTGCTGTCCAAAAATCTCAAAGTTAGAATTTATAAAACAATTATATTACCGGTTCTTCTGCATGGTTGTGAAACTTGGACTCTCACTCTGAGAGAGGAACATAGGTTGAGGTTGTTTGAGAATAAGGTGCTTAGGAAAATATTTGGGGCTAAGAGGGATGAAGTTACAGGAGAATGGAGAAAGTTACACAAAACAGAACTACACGCATTGTATTCTTCACCTGACATAATTAGGAACATTAAATCCATATGTTTGAGATGGGCAGGGCATGTAGCACGTATGGGCGAATCCAGAAATGCATATAGAGTGTTAGTTGGGAGGCCGGAGGGGAAAAAACCTTTAGGGAGGTCGAGACGTAGATGGGAAGATAATATTAAAATGGATTTGAGGGAGGTGGGATGTGATGATAGAGAATGTATTAATCTTACTCAGGATAGGGACCAATGGCGGGCTTATGTGAGGGCGGCAATGAACCTCTGTGTTCCTTAAAAGCCAGTAACTAAGTATTATTATTATTATTATTATTATTATTATTTTATTATCATCATTATATTCTTCTTCTTTTTCTGCCTGACAAGTGTTAGGCCACAAGGCCTGTTACGGTCTCACATAAAATTTTCACGTCATCTCTTAGCAGGACGACCCACAGATCTTTGGCCATGTGGTACGTAATCATAAATTGCCTTTGGGAGTCTACTATTACTCATTCTTTCCAAATGATATTACCAATTAGACTGATATTGAACAATGTAATCTAAATCTGGTTGAGCTTTTAGTTCCTTTAAAATTTCACAATTTCTTTTCAGATCCCATTTAGTATAGCCCGCTGATCTTCGTATGAATCGCACTTCACAAGCCGTTATTCTGCTTTTATCTGCTTTCCTCAGTGTCTATGCTTCGCTGACATAGCTGAGCATCGGTCGTGCCAATGTGTTGTAGAGACGTATGCGGGTGTGTTTCTGAACCACTATTTATAATGCCCATAGCTTTTGTGTATTTATTAATTTTCTGTGATATGTCCAATTCTTCAAAAATGGAAAGATTATAACCTAAATATGGGAAACTATTACATCTTTCTAATATTTTATTATCGAGACAAATTTTTACTTTGTATTGGGTATTTCCCACAGAATGTCATAATTTTTGTTTTATCTGTTGAAATTTCTATATTGTATGTGGCTGCTACTTGCTGCAAATTATATATTTTCCTGGCTAGCAACCAGCTGAAAGGACTCTAAAATATGCTTTCAAGTCTCAAAAAATTAATATTATTATTATTATTATTATTATTACTATTATTATTATTGTTATTATTATTATTATTATTATTATTATTATTATTTTATTTAGTAATCTGACCCAATATTTTGGATTTGCTTTGCGACACGGAATAGCTCACAATAAAATTTAAAATGAAAAATTATATAAGCAGATTTCAAACAAAAGAGATTAAAACATAAGAAAAAAAATAGAACCTAGTACACCATAAAGATGCTGGCGAAATATCACTACAGAAAATTTGATTATAGTGGTGACGATCGCATCTTGAAGATCTCTCTTCAGCTTGTATTTACAAAGGTTTTCTGAATGGTGCCTCTCGCTCCGAAGAAGAGACCGGTAACTGTGATTTTTTCAATGTTATATTTCGCTGATATGTACTGAATCGTGGGCTCGTTGACTTTCTTTTCCTCTTCGTTCACTTCAGATGGTTGAGTGGCTGAGATTTCAAATCTGATCGCAGGATCAATTATTTCGGCTGTCTGTTTATTCCTATTTATAGCTATGATATCGATCCCACGATTGCGTCCAGAGATTAGGCCTGCTATTGCTAATAGTACTTCATAAAATACGTGTAAGAATTCGTCATTCTCAGCGGCATCATTTATGTATTGTAATCTACGTTTATTCCACCGATTATATTCGAACACGATTGACATTGTACGGACTATTCCATCTCAAATCGACCGAAATATAGAGAAAATTGACCTTGCAATTTTTAAATACAATGAAACTTTTTCTGTCCGTAGACAACTGTGATACAATGCTTTGTGCAAAGTTTGAGGCATCAGAACTTCATAGTTTAAAAATATTTTAATTTATCGTATTTTCATAAAATTAGCAACTTTAAACTGTTGTGGCTCCGAAACCCTTTCACCCAATTATAAAAATCACGGTTTATTTTGATGCTGAAAAGTTAAAATTTATATTGACATCTAAACAGTTTTTCTTACTTTTTATGGAAATTGAGAAATTTAGATGTTTCTTCATTAAGACGCCTTTGCCCACAAAAAATATTTTTAAAATATATAGTTAGATTCCGCATTGAAAGTACAAATAAACACCGTTGGTGTACCTTTGATAAGAAAGTATTAAAAGTATCAAATAAAGAAAATAAATAGTACGAGCGTGAGCTAACCAGCTGACTGTGAGGCGGGAGCTAGCCGAGGCAAGCAAGGCCAGAAGACAAATACATGATGTTTCGTCTAGTAGCGCATAGCTGGGCTAGCTTTATCACAGGTTTTCATAAACACAGGAGTAAAATGACGCCCAACGCTCGCTTAGGCCGTTCAAGTCCAGGCGTATGAAAATAATCTATTTAATACCCTCGAAACTTATTGCCGTACCACTAAGCAAACAATGCCGAATCCCTCTTAATAATGCAAGGTTTTTTCTCAATATTTTTTTACATTTTTACAAATGGGCAAAAAGCCTAAAAGCAAGTAAAATCAGATTATCTCTCTCTCTGTATACAATAAAAATAAGGATTACTTCTTAACATAACCTACCAAATGTCAGCTTCAAAATGAGCTCTTGTTCAATGTTCTGCAGTAAATGATTCCAGAGTTCTGAGCGCTGAAAAAGGCTTGTTTTTATAAAATACGCTAAATTTGTCGCTCAACAATACAAAAACCGTTTGACTTTCGATAGTATATTTTTGAAAATGCACTCTCCTTAGCACCTTGTATAAATAGGGAAAAAATTAGGGTATAAAAATGCGAGGTTTTTTACTGATCGATTTCATATGGAATAGTCCGTACGTTTCTGCACATACGATCACGTGGTTTTATTTGAGCCAATCATCTTTAGTCACTTGCTAGGTTTCCTTGTTGTGTCCCTCGTAATATTGTGATTATTATGTTCTGAATATAAGTTCATTTTTAGACTAATTTTATTCCACGACAACTTTATGAAAACCGTATATTATTACTTTTCAGCATCAAATATAATGCTAGCAGGTGCCAGGTTTCTCATGAACAGGCCAGAAAGTTGCTTTGTTTTATTTATCGCTTCTTTCAGGTCAGGAAGACAATGGGCCATACATGTCCAGCGTTGCCAGATTGGATAAATGAACTACTAAAGTTTTGGACTGAATCTAGAGGTCTCTCTTTGTTTCTCTATCGCTCTTTCTCTCTCTCTTTTTTTCTCTCTCTCTGTCAATCTCATTCTTTTGTGGAACAGTATATATTGTATCTCCGTCCACTTTCTGTACGTCATACATCTTGTAATAGAAAGCGTTTATAATTTTGTGACTGGTGAGATAAGATACTTCTTCCGTGTCAGAATTTTAAAGACTGACCAAAGATTAAGGGAAATATCATCATTAGACCTAGGAAGTTGGTATCAAATATGTTAAGTTGTGTGTGTTTGTACTATATCTCTACCGAATGAAAAGTAGTAGCGCAGTTCTCGATGTCAGTGACCCAGAACGACAATCATGTACAGCTGAGTGGTAACCACATTTGTGCTCCAATCGTTCACTGCCTTAGAACAAGAAAATAATAAACGAATAATATAACAACAATGATTTTTAATTATAAACTTCGTAACTTTCAATCTAAAATAATTTACCCATAGGGTAAAGGTTGGTAATACTGTGATACGAGTAATATTGTGATAGTTCTTTTTGGGAATTTATTACAATTTTACTGAGCAGCACGAAGATCGGTTTTTTGCGTCAGCGTATTAAGGGAATATTCGTGAACAAGTTGCTTCACAAAACCGGTCCTGCTCTCGCTCAGTAAAATTGTAAAAAATTCTCAAAAAGAACTATCACAGTATCACTCGTATCACGGTATTAGCAACCTTTATACTACACATAAAAAAACATAAAAAGTATATAATTATGATTCCAGCCTCGTTATAACAAATATTTAATAACAATGAACATTTTCATTTTATCAAACGAAATACTCTTTTGTGCGAGATCGTGCGTATTTGCTTGTTTTCTGCACAGAACCAATACGCGGTAAGTGTGAAATACCACATTCACTATTCCCAACGGAACACACATAACAATTTCCTCTTCTTACCGCTTAAGCGCCACATTCATTTTACTGCTTTAGGCTTTTAACATATTATTTTTAGAGACGTTTAACATAGTAATAATTATAAATTGGAAACTTACCACTGCAATTTCACCTAAATTGCAATGTTAATTATTGTTCTTAAATATTTGCAAAAATTAAGTAAAGTCTACTACTCCACGAAACTTATTGCATTCCTGATACAAGTAACATTAAGGAAGCCGTGAAAAAATCAACAAAACTCCAGATGCCGATGTTATTACTGCAATATGTTATATAAATAATATTGTTAAAATATTAAAATGAAAAATAAATCATTACATAACCTTACCGTTTGTTTTAAGTTCGCATTTATAGACTGGGGGAAAAAAAAGACAGACGTATATCACGGCCTGCTGGAGTATAGATATTTTTGTTTTCTAAAGTTGCCGTCATTAAACAGAAGCCAAGATGGAGATTTCATTACAGCTAATTAGAAATTCGTCTTTCAGGTATATAATAAACGATCTTCGCACAAAATAATGTACGATACACGAGCGGTATGTTTGTTTTCATGTTCTCGGAAATTAAAAAAGCTCAACTACGTTTCGCTTTTTCAATCTTTTCCTCGAACATGAAAACGTTAACATACCGCTCTTGTAACGTATATTACTATTTATGTTCAGAAAAACGGAAAACAATATTTATATTCTGAAAATATTCGTTCTATGTCACAAGATGTTACTGGACCAAATCTGAAATATGATACACTATTTCTTACTATTATCACGTGAACTGTTATTTTGTGAAACCAATAGTGTATCTCGTATGTGACACATAATACTAAACTCATAATTGTTTTCAAGAAAATTTTTCATTTCTATTGTAATGACAGCTAGGAAGTTCGTATCGTATTTCAGATGTTGAACTCGAGGTTCCAAGGGTGTAAATGATATGTTGTTATTGAAGTGTTGTATCAGTGAAGAATTATGTTGTGTCAGTGAAGTGTGTTGTATCAGTGGAGAAGTATGTCGTGTCAGTGAAGCGTGTTGTGTAAGTGAAACGTGTTCCTGTCAGTGAAGCTTATAGTTTATAGTGGCAGTGCAAAGTATTTGAACAGTGAAATGTTTTTGAAGTGTTAGTGAAATCAGGATAGAATCAGTGAAATGTGTCGTAGTTCCAGTGCAGTGAGTGAGTTGACAGCGAAATGAGTGTAGTGTTGAAAGGTACTTGTGCAGATATGAACATATCATACTCGTGGGTTTTATTTCGATCTTAGTTTTAAGATACAAATTATACTTATTTCAAATGTTATTTTAAGTGATCGTTTCATTTAATTTAGGATATTCCCTGTTATTATTATTATTGTTGTTAGTATTAATTATTAGTATTATTAATTGTATTTTTAATTAATAAGTTTATTATTGCCATTATTGAGTGTAATTAGTTACCACTGCCACCGGGTATATACCCATTGCAGTGTGAATAAATACATACATGCATGCATACATGCATACATACATACATACATACATACATACATACATACATACATACATACATACATAAATACATACATACATATATACATACATACATACATACATACATACATACATACATACATACATACATACATACATACATACATACATACATACATACATACATACATACATACATACATACATAGGGGAGAGTCGGGTAGTATCGGACATCGGGTAATATCGGACAGTGAGTTTCTTTCATCTACCACACGATGATAGTACCTGATTGACATGGTTACGTTACTGTGATATCGCATAGAGAAACGTAATCATGTCATTCAGGTGCTACCTTATGGTAGTAGATGAAAGAAACGCACTGTCCGATACTACCCGATGTCCGATACTACCCGACTCTCCCCTACATACATACATACATACATACATACATACATACATACATACGTAACGCAACCGAATGCATAGCAGCACGAGACGTCAACATTTAACGAAGAAAAATCGGCGAAAAAAATAAACGTGATACACACTCCTGTTTACATAATTATTTAATAACGGATGAGTTGTTAGTGATTACTACATATTGTAAGTTTGTAACTTCTTATGAATGTATTTAAAATAATATAATATAACAATTTACAGAGAATATATAACCTAAGCTCAATTTATAAGTCTGATTTTACGGTGCAAGTATGTACTAAATAGTAAGATTTGGAATTAACGTTACAGTCCATAACTCAAAACCCTGACGTTCTACAATAAATCTGATTACAGATCTGGAATCAGAGCATCAATTTCAGTATAGAACACTTGAAATCTCCTCAATAGTAGACAAAAAGCTTTTTTCTTTGTAGACCAGTTTAGATTTATATTGATTTTTCTCTGCGCTCTTAAGCCGTGTAGTATATTTTGGAATTATAAAAATGTACACTGTGTCCAGAGCAAAAAAAACTAAAACTTCTCCGCCTTTTCTTTGGTACATTGTAAACGATTTCATTTATATAATTTTGTCTTTTGAAAGATAGCTCAAAGAAACGTATTATATGCATGAATATCAATGTTGCACTATATAGGACGGCATTATTTCGAAAGTATGTGTCGTCGTCATGACACTTCTTTAAAACAACTGATGTAGATGATTTTAGTGAATGTAAACATATCGGAAGCTGTTGTAATAAATCCACTGAAAGCAAGTAAAAGCGAACCTCTTCAGTTATGAGCAATTAATAGCAAAAGTATTTCCTCTGGTCACATTTTTTTTACAATTGACTGTTCCTGTTGAGTTTTCCAGAAGAATATTTTTAGATATGAATTTATTATTTTGTATTCAGTATTTATTGGCTTCAATTAATGTATTATTAGTTCCATATAAAATATTCTAAATTTAATGCTAAAAATAAGGGATATATTAATATGCTATGAAGTGTGCATTTTTGTAGGCCTAAATAGTTTAATAACAGTTTTATCGTTAGTGTGTCAGAAAAGCGAGTGGCTGCTAACTTGTTCAGGAATGTTGGACAAGTTTATTACTTTTTCCGCGTGAAGACAGATTGTTGCCATTGGTTACACACAAGATTCATTTCCTACGTTTCACTTCAACTTTAGGTCTGCATTAATGTGCAGTAACAGTACTTTTAGTTCAGTTCCTTGCGCTATTACAACATTTTTTTATTTTAAAATTAGGCGGAGTTCAGTCAGCCATCGATTTCTCATAGAAAGGATTCACGGTTCGATTCCGGATATATCTTAAGGATTTTTTGACAGACAAGTAAATTGTGTCTGTTGTAATTAAGTGTTGATTCTTTTATTATTGTATTTTCGTTATATAATACATTTTCATTAGTCTTTATATTTTAAAAAGTACTTCAGGATGATAATCGCATTGTATTTTAAAATTAGGTTTCAGTGAATCTTTTGATATGGAACTCTTACATAAATTTAAGACAAATTCTTCTTCCCTATTTTAATTAATTTTCTTTTAATTATGCTCTATTTATAAAAGCCTCGATTTTTAAAATGTCACATAATTACATGAAATTAAAATCTTACAAGTGTTTAAATCTTGTATCCACTCTTGATTTTTATACGTTCAATTTATAAAATAAGCTTACCTTTGGAAGTTTTTATTTGATTTTGACGAGCGCGCTGTCGTCTGAGCTACGCCGGTAGATTTTTTTTTTTTACATCGTGCCTTCATTCTTATCCTTGTGTTGTTTCTTATTCATTTTGTATGTATTGTAATATGTCTTGTTGGCCACCGGCGTAGCTCAGTCGGCTAAGGCACTTGCCTGACAATTCGCAGTTGCGTTCGGGCATGAGTTCGATTCCCGCTTGGGTTTTTCCGAGGTTTTTCTCAACCGTAAGGAAAATTTCAGGTAATCTATGGCGAATCCTCGTCCTCATCTCGCCAAATACCATCTCGCTATCACCAATTCCATAGACGCCGCTAAATAACTGAGTAGATGATAAAGCGTCGTTAAATAATGAACTATAAAAGCCTTGTAATTTTATTTGTATTGAATAAGTAACTGAACTTCTTCCGAGCACAAGCTTTCGGTCTTCATTACATAACTCATCCGTATAATCAGAATGAAATAAATTATAATTATTAAATTCTAAAAATTATTTCAACACAACACAATCTTCAATGTAATTAAATGTTAAGCTGAATTTCTTTAATGCGTTCCATTTCAGAAAACTTTATTTTGAAAACTATAATTTTCAGACAAAATCTTGTTTGAAATGAAATTTTAGAATACATTTTACTGAAATATTGTCGATTTATAAATAAATTATGTGCTTTTAACTGACATATTAATAAATATATTTAAACATGTTTAAAGTCTGTTATCAATTCCGTTTTTAATACGCTATACTTATTTTTAAATACTGTGAAGAAACTTATGTAGTATATCTAGTTGAGATAGTTATTAAATGAATTAAGAATCTAAATAATTATTTTAGTTATTGTTTTATAATTATTAGTAATATTTGTTTAGTAGAGATATATTATTCGACTTTAATGGTTTCTGGTTTTTCAAGAAATGAATTTAATTCATGTATTGTCCACACCTGTGGAGTAACGGTCAGAGCGTCTGGCTGCAAAATCAGGTGGCCCGGGTTCGAATCCCGGTGGGGGCAAGTTACCTGGTTGAGGTTTTTTCCGGGGTTTTCCCTAAACCCAATACGAGCAAATGTTGGGTAACTTTCGGTGCTGGATCCCGGACTCATTTCACCGGCATTATCACCTTCATATCATTCAGACGCTAAATAACCTAGATGTTGATATAGCGTCGTAAAATAACCCAATAAAATAAAAAATAAAAATTCATGTATTATTATTTGTATTTCTATATTTTTAGTTTTTATTTTATTAATATAAATGTTTCGGGGATAAGCTCGTCAATATATTTTTTATAATTTTTTTATTTTTAATTAGTGTCGGTTTCATAATAACTATCGGTTTAAGTTTGTTAAAATTGTATTTTCTTAATTTTTTTATTTATTAATATTTAATTACTTTATTGAATTTTTTATTAAATTATTATTTATTTCTAATTATGATGAAATTAGTAATTTATATATTTATGTCTATGGAATTTTTTGTGGTTTTTTTTAATAAATTAGGCAAGAAAATTATTAATCTAGCATGTTTATCAAAAACATCTTTTCTTGTATTTTAATATGAAATATGACCTGCCCATTGATTAATTTCGAAGGGCCGCATATTTTCTAGCCAATAATCGTAGTAAAATAATAATTTCGTATGCAATATCAATAATTACATGTAAAATATTCGATTTCCATTTTGTTATTAGTTGTAAATCTTTAACTACGATTATAATCGGCTTAGAATGTCTCATGCAGTAGCTGTCTGAATGTGAAGGAAATGATTTTCATCATTACTTGCCGTTTTATTTACCTCGTAAAACTGTCAGCACAGTGTGAAGCTAGAATCACTAGAAAGCACAATTTCCCGCCACTGCACTGCACACGCCACACACAACAGACACCGGCCGGAGTCACAAGCCGCGGTCACGGGATCACTGGCGTAGCACAGCCCTCCACGGCGCCACCCCGGACGCAGAGGGCAGCACGCTCGTGAATGACGGCTCGACGCAGGCGCGTCTCGCACCTTACTACACAACCTGAGAAACAGAAAGTACCGCTGATATGTAATTAAACTGTTATGTTATTTTAAACAGTAAAAAATATATTTATATTTTATATGTCCCTTCCCCATTGTCTCATATCGCATTAGATATTTAATCTAACCTGAAATTACAATTATTATTATTATTATTATTATTATTATTATTATTATTATTACCTACTATGGCTTTTAAGGACCCCGGAGCTTCATTGCAGCCCTCACATAAGCCCTCCCTCGGTCCCTATCCTGAGCAAGATTAATCCAGTCTCTATCATCATATCCCACTTTCCTCAAATCCATTTTAATATTATTCTTCCATCTACTTCTCGGCCTTCCCAAAGATCTTTTTCCCTCAGGTTTTCCAACTAACACTCTATATGATTTATGGATTCACCCATACGTGCTACATGCTCTGCCTATCTCAAAGGTCTGGAGTAAAATATTCTTAATTAAGTTAGGTGAAGAATACAATGCGTGCAGTTCTGAGTTGTGTAACTTTCTTCATTCTCCTGTAACTTCATCGCTATTAGCCCCAAATATTTTCATAAGCACCTTATTCTCGAACACTCTTAACCTCTGTTCCTCTATCAAAGTAAGAGAGTCCACGTTTCAGAATCATACAGAATAACTGGTAATATAACTGTTTTATAAATTCTAACTTTCAGCTTTTTTGAAAACAGACTACATGATGAAGCATTATTATTATTATTATTTCATTTTCATTCAGTTTTCTGTGCAAGCGCAGGTCCTTCGTTGCAAACCCAGCATTCTCCAATTTTTCCTATTTTCTGCCTTCCTTTTTCCCTCCGCATATGATCCATATATCTTAATGTCGTCTATCACCTCATATATTCTTCTGCCTCCAATTCTCCTTCCGTTCACCACTCCTTTCAGTGCATTCTTCAGTAGGCAGTTTCCTCTTAGCCATTGATCCAGCCAATTTCTTTTTCTCTTTCTAATTAGTTGCAGCATTATTTTTTCTTCGCCGAATCTGCCCTAGCACAACTTTTCTTATTCCCTATTATTATTATTATTATTATTATTATTATTATTATTATTATTATTATTATTATTATTTACTTACTTACTTATGGCTTTTAAGCAACCCGAAGGTTCATTGCCGCCCTCACATAAGCCCGCCATCGGTCCCTATCCTGTGCAAGATTAATCCAGTCTCTATCATCATATCCCACCTACCTCAAATCCATTTTAATATTATCCTCCCATCTACGTCTCGGCCTCCCTAAAGGTCAGTTTCCCTCCGGTCTCCCAACTAACACTCTATATGCATTTCTGGATTCGCCCATACGTGCTACGTGCCCTGCCCATCTCAAACGTCTGTATTTAATGTTCCTAATTATGTCATGTGAAGAATACAATGCGTGCAGTTCTGCGTTGTGTAACTTTCTCCATTCTCCTGTAACTTCATCCCGCTTAGCCCCAAATATTTTCCTAAGCATCTTATTCTCAAACACCCTTAACCTATGTTCCTCTCTCAGAGTGAGAGTCCAAGTTTCACAACCATACAGAACAACCGGTAATATAACTGTTTTATAAATTCTAACTTTCAGATTTTTTGACAGCAGACTGGATGACAAAAGCTTCTCAACCGAATAATAACAGACATTTCCCATTATTATTCTGCGTTTAATTTCCTCCCGAGTGTCATTTATATTTGTTACTGATCTTATTACTCTACACTTAAATTGTCTTTATTATTATTATTATTATTATTATTATTATCATCATTATTATTACTTACTTACTTACTTACTTACTTACTTACAAATGGCATTTAAGGACATCGGAGGTTCATTGCCGCCCGCCATCGGTCTCTTTCCTGAGAAAAATTAATCCAGTCTCTACCATCAATCCCACCTACCTCAAATTCATTGTAATATTATCCTCCCATCTATGTCTTGGCCTCTCCAAAGATCTTTTTCCGTCAGTTTTTCCAATTAACACTCCATATGCATTTCTGGATTCACCCATACGTGTTACATGCTCTGCCCATCTCAAACGTCTGGATTAAACGTTCCTTATTATGTCAGGTGAAGAATACAAGGTATGCAGTTGGGGAGACGGACGGCCCAGCACTGCGACCTATTGAGATCTATTGCGCTAACCTCGATATGGAATGAGTTGCATGCCACAGATCCCCTACGCGCATCGCCCTAACCACATGACTCCCTTAACGACCGGTCCCTACAGCCGACAGAATCCATATACCATTCCTGCTTCTGCAAATTCCCCTGTAGGTCAGAGGCGAAACTCCTCCCCCGAGTAGGTCCGCCTCGGGAGCCATTGCAGAAGCCATCCAACATTGCTTAACTACATTCCACGGAGGCCGGTCGAGAGAGTCAGCAGCTTTGGGAGGCCGCCGGTAGAGTGATCTGAAAAACCAGAAACGGGATGATGAGTGAAGGATGATGGTATGGGGGGAAAGGAAGTGGCGAAGATGAGTGGGGTTCCAATCGTCTGATAAAGTTACCTGATATTCATTCTTAGGAGTAAGGGGAAAAACACCGAAAAAACCTCAACCAGGCAACTTGTCCTGACCAGGAAGCGAACCCGGGATCGTTGAGTTTGGAGTTAGACTCGCTAATCCCTCAGCCACAACGGTGGATTGCATTGTGTAACTTTCTCCATTCTCCTGTGACTTCACCCCTCTTAGCCCCAAGTATTTTCCTAAGCACATTATTGTCGAACACTCTTAACCTCTGTTCCTCTCTCAAAGTGAGAGAGTCCAAGTTTCAGAATCGTACAGAATAACCGGTAATATAACTGTTTTATAAATTCTTTCAGCTTTTTTGAAAGCAGACTGCATTATGAAGCATTATTATTATTATTATTATTATTATTATTATTATTATTATTATTATTATTATTATTATTATTATTATTTCATTTTCATTCAGTGTTCTGCCCAAACCCAGCATTCTCCAATCTTTCCTATTTTCTGCCTTCCTTTTTTCCCTCCGCATATGATCCATATTTCTTAATGACGTCTATCATCTCATATCTTCTTCTCCCCCAATTCTCTTCCCGTTCACCATTCCTTCCAGTGCATTCTTCAGTAGACAGTTTCTTCTCAGCCAGTTATCCAACAAATTCCTTTTCCTCTTCCTGATCAGTTTCAGCATCATTTTTTCTTCACCTTCTCTTTCCAACACAGCTTAATTACTTATTTTGTCTGTCCACTTTACACGTTTCATTCTTCTCCATATCCCCATTTTAAAATACTTCTATTCGCTTCTCTTCACTTCGTCGTAATGTCCATGTTTCTGCCCCATAGAATGTTACACTTCATACAAAGCACTTCACTAGTCTCTTTCTTAGTTCTTTTTCCATAGGTCTGCAGCAGATGCTCCTTTTTCTATTAAAAGCTTCTTTGGCCATTGCTATCCTTCTTTTGACTTCCTGGCAGCAGCTCATGTTACTCCTTATAGTACATCCCAAGTATTTGAAGCTGTCCACTTACTATACTTATTTAGAATTCGCAAGTTTTACCTTCTTAATTTTTCTTCCTATGACCATGATCTTCGTCTTATTTGCATTTGTCTTCATCCCATACTGCTCACAGCTGTCATTTAGCTTCAGTAACATATCCCTTAGTATCATCTCTTCTTCTGCTAATAACAGCATATCAGCAGCATATCTTATGCACTTTATTCTTCTTCTTCCTACTATCGCTCCTACCCATGTTGTAAAAACAGTTCTTTATTAAATCATCCAAGTAGATTTTGAACAGTGTAGGTGATAAAGGGCATCCTTTATTTATTATTATTATTATTATTATTATTATTATTACATTCATTAATTCATAGTGTTCTGTCCAGGGGTAGGTCTTTCACTGCAAACCCAGCATTCTCCAATCTTTGCTATTTTTCGACTTCCTCTTTGTCTCCTCATATGATCCATATATCTTAATATCGTGTATCATCTGATATCTTCTTCTGCCCCCGAACTTTTTTTCCGTTCACCATTCCTTCCAGTGCATCCTTCAGTAGGCAGTTTCTTCTTAGCCAATGATTCAGGCACTCTCTTTTTCTCTTCCTAATTAGTTGCAGCATTATTTTTTCTTCGCCGAATCTGCCTAGCACAACTTTTCTTATTCCCTATTATTATTATTATTATTATTATTATTATTATTATTATTATTATTATTTACTTACTTACGTACTTACTTACTTACTTACTTACTTACTTACTTACTTACTTACTTACTTACTTACTTACTTACTTACTTACTGGCTTTTAAGAAACCCGGAGGTTCATTGCCGCCCTCACATAAGCCCGCCATTGGTCCCTATCCTGAGCAAGATTAATCCCGTCTCTACCATCATATCCCACCTCCCTCAAATCCATTTTAATATTATCTTCTCATCTACGTCTCGGCCTCTCTAAAGGTATTTTTCCTTCCGGCCTCCCAACTAACATTCTATATGCATTTCTGGATTCGCCCATACGTGCTACATGCCCTGCCCATCTCAAGCGTCTGGATTTAATGTTCCTAATTATGTCATGTGAAGAATACAATGCGTGTAGTTCTGTGTTGTGTAACTTTCTCCGTTCTCCTGTAACTTAATCCCTCTTAGCCCCAAATATTTTCTTAAGTACGTTATTCTCAAACACCCTTAACCTATGTTCCTCTCTCAAAGTGAGAGTCCAAGTTTCACAACCATAAAGAACAACCGGTAATATAACTGACAGACACGACATGGATTTATTCCAATTAATCGAAATTTGCAGCTTGATGTTTTACTTTTCGCTGATGATTTAGTTCTCATGGCATCAACTGAAGATGATTTACAATATTCAGTACACAATTTAAATAAGGTCAGTGAAAAATATAACATGGAAATTAATATTGAAAAATCGAAAATCATGTCATTTTGTGGGAAATTCCCTGTACCAAGCAAAATCTATTTGAATAATAAAATAATAGAAAGAGTAAATACCTTCACTTATCTAGGCTATACACTGTCACCTTATGATGAAGTAGATATTGCTGAAAAAATATGTAAATATAATAAAACAGTGGGGATCATTAATAAAATCATGAAACCCTCACTAGTACAAAGACACACAAGAATAGGCTTGTATAAAACCTTAGCACAGCCAGTATTAAGCTATGGTAGCGAAGCGTGGACTGTGAAGAATAAAGATGTCAGTAGAATAACAGCAAGTGAGATGAGGTTTATGAGAGCAACAGCTGGATATACTCGCTGGTATCATAAAAAAAAATGAGGACCTAATGCAAGAACTTCAAATAGAACCCATTATGCAGTTCATCAGCAAATATCAACTTCAGTGGAAGGGTCATCTCGAACGAATGAATCGATGCAGAATTCCAAAAGCACTGCTTCATTACCATCCATATGGCAAAAGATCTCTAGGCCGTCCAAAGAAGAGATGGACTGAAAATTCTAGTTTGAGACCGTAACAGGCCACTTGGCCTAATACTTGTTAGGAAGATGATGATGATGATGATAAATTATTATTATTATTATTTATTTTATGTTATTCACATGATCTTATTTCAATCGTGGCATTTTAGTATTCTTTCCTTGTATTGTTCTCATAACGTGTCCAAACTTGATTTAGATACCGCAAAATATCTTTTGTGTAATTGTATTTTTCCAACACTTGTATGTTGAAGTCATTTAGAGATTCAATATCCATCTCTCAAGCGCACACCTGTAACTACGTTGTTACTGTAATAGGCTTCTCTGTAGTTTCGTATCCGTTTTATCCGCATTTGAACCCTCGTGGAATGATGTTTGAAATAAAGGAAAACAGAGTCGCCGCACGTAGCAACGTACTTGAAACGCCTCGCTGCATCGGCAACTTCTCTATCAGAGCCGTCATGCACGTCTGCATACCCACTCAGGCAGTTCAGTGCAGTATATGACGTTACAGTGTCCTACTGCGTGGAATTTTAAAACGCGACCTCGATAAAAAATTTAACGCATTTCGGAGATACACTGTCCTGCAATATACATGCGTCGGACATAAAATTGTCCATGGTATGACATCGTGCCGTACTGAAAGCACAAGGTACAGCACCTCTCATACAGACGAAGTCGTAGAGAAATTGGTTAGTTTGATGACACAAATCTTTCAAACAGCACAGATTTTTTAGAGTAAAGTAGATTATGTCTCTCAAGTAAAGGCTGGTTCACAATAAACCGGGAACGGAAACGACAACGAGAACGAAAACGGAAATAATGTTAAAATATATGTATTTAAATGTGAGCATTCACAATAGTTAATTGTGAATGCTCATATTTAAATACATTTATTTTAACAATATTTCCGTTCTCGTTCTCGTTGTCGTTTCCGTTCCCAGTTTATTGTGAACCAGCCTCAACTCTTTGCTAAGCTTTCAGTTTTCATTGAATGGACTTTGATTTGATCACTGGTGTTTACTGTGAAGATTCTTGTCATGGACAATGCCGGATGATGAGGTTTTTATGTCGGGATTCTCCTATTTAGTCCACACCTGTGGAGTAACGGTCAGCGCGTCTGGCCGCGAAACCAGGTGGCCCGGGTTCGAATCCCGGTCGGGGCAGGTTACCTGGTTGAGGTTTTTTCTGGGGTTTTCCCTCAACTCAATACGAGCAAATGCTGGGTAACTTTCGGTGTTGGACCCCGGACTCATTTCACCGGCATTATCACCTTCATATCATTCAGACGCTAAATAACCTAGATGTTGATACAGCGTCGTAAAATAACCCAATAAAATAAAAAATAAAGTAAATTATTTAAATATTTAAATACAATCAATGTTTAACATATTAAGAGAAAATCAATTCAGTAAACTAATTTGAAAATCCTTGTGAGTATTAGGCCTATATATAAGAACGAGTCTAATTTACTATGCCTGTTGAATTAGGTAATTGTGCATTTTAATTCTGAAAACTGATAGCGTCCGACAGGTTCTAATAGCGGCAGGAAGAAAATCCCAGATTCGAAATGTAGATTGTGAATGATTGCGAATAACGGCATGTTCTATACTTAGGTATAATAGTAATAGTTTCTTGTTGAGACCGGGTCCCAAAGCTGTGAAGAGATGAGAGATTCTGAAATGTCAGACAGGCCACGTAAACATTGCCGGCAGAAGAATGGAGAAAAATACATTTTAATCAACCAATGACAGAGGTCACTTTCCAGGCTTACATTGAAGTTTAGGATTAAGGTCGAATCTGCTTGAAATTTATCAACAGTAATCTCACTAGAGGTTTTGATTTTATCGATAAATCTGAGAATGAACACGAGCAGATTTATCTAGAGAAAATCAAAACTCGAGTGGATTTAATTGACTATTACACGATTAGAAGAAAGTATATAAAGATTAGAAGTAACAAAGTACTCCAATACAATAAAATATTAATTGGCTTACGAAAATACAACTGTCTTCAAATGTATTATTGTACCATCTCAACATTACGATACATGGCAGTAGTGTTTTATGATTAAGTTTTCTTGTTATCAGTTGTGCCAACTATGGAATCTTCATTGAACACTTTGGACGGTTACTAGTCAAGAAGGCTTTGTTGATTCAGTTTCATTTTTATTAAAACATTTGCATTCCACTTCAATCATCGGGATCCCAATAATCAACGTCACTTGATAGATGATTTTCAATAAATCTTAGTATTAAACAATCTCTGATACGTGACTATCCATAATATCATATAGCAGAAGCTATAACAAACATAACCTAAATAATATAAACAAGTGTTAGAAAAGTTTTATTTATGGATGATGGAATAAAAAATAAACATGAATAATTTTAAAAGAAACAATTATTGAAAGTAGAATTTTCATATTTGAATGTTTTAGTGGTTGGTGGTTCAGTTGATGTTATATTGGACGTGTGCGTAAAAGAAGTGAACTCGTTGTTATATATGGTGTATCCCTCAACTTATTCAGAATTTCCGAATGGTGCTCTTCATATATGACCAGTGATCTTTATTAATTCTTGTTCTTGAATGCCAATGCGAGTCATATTTGAAAGTGCTGTGCATCGACTGGAGTGGTTTGTAATTTTCTGTTTATTGACGTCCAGACCAGTGCAGTTTGAAATGTTGGCAAACAAACAAATGCTAGGGTAGTGATAAAAATACACAAATGCTAGGGGCGCGATAAAATTAAACAAATGCTAGGGACGCGATAAAATTGTGCGATAAGCAGCCATGATTGGTTGAAAGACGTCCTTTCGTACCGTTTTATTGGTCAATAGTAGTGTGACGTAGTAAAAGTGTAATAGTCATACTGTACTCCAACCATGAGAAAGTCTCCAGGGAGCGGGGTGATGCTGTGAATGAATGTCGATGTCATAAGATGTCATAAGGTCACACACGTGGGTACTTGTATCTCTATTGGCTAAGTCTCACAGCACAAACAATAATGGCCCTTTCACAATGAAAATTAAACATAGCCGTAACATAAACACAGACGTTTGCGCCCAGGCTACCAAATGGGATCATTCACAATGATTCACATAAGCATTGACATAAACATTACCGTAAGACGTTAACATGAAAGTTTGCAAACTCCAAACTTTCATGCTTATGCTTACGTGATTTGCAAACAGAACACAATCGTGGAGTGCTGACGTATACGACAGAATATGAGGAAATGGCGTCGTTGTTATGTTTCCATGGTTACCAAGTATGTTTGCGGTTATGTTTATGTTCCCATCGTGAATGATGGTAGACTTCTTGATTTTACTGTAACGTTAAGTTAACGCTTACGTTATGTTTAATTTTCATTGTGAATGAGCCTTAACACTGATATACAAATTTTTATACTACCCTAGTTACAAAATTAGATCACGGTTAATCTCCTGGTCTTTTAATCCCTCCATACAGGATATAACATATGCAGGAGAGCGCATGATTTTTAAACTGACGTTATAACTCTAATATTATCTACTTCGCTTCAATATATGACGCAATAGTAAGCACATTCCTTTCACGGTTTATCTCCTGATTGGAGAACAGTACTAAAATCAGAATTAGGAAATAAATGTTTACTGATTTGTGTTGTATTACCTGCATAAGATAAAGCACACGCTGCGAAAATAACAGCTTTCCACATCATTGTTTGACTATTGGAAAGAATAATGCAATCTCTAGATCTTCTAGAGAATCAGCTGAAACTATTCAGTAGAAGTCCATTGAAAATCGTACTATATTTCCTTAAAAAATAATATGTAAGAATAAGGTGTAGCCAATGGTTCATATTACACAGATGTAGACCGCAACACTTCTGCATCTTTAGAGAAAATAGCCAATTTAATTTCATTCCACTTCATCCGACAATTTCTTACTCAAAGATCTGTGCTTTATTTCCAGTATGTTATTGTCATATTTTATATGATATTCTTATTGAATTTGGTATTCCCAAGAAACTAGTTAGGTTAATTAAAATTTGTCTCAGTGAAACGTGCAGCAGATTTCGTATAGGTCAGTTTCTGTCAGATGCGTTTCCAATTCACTGTGGGCTAAAGCAAAGAGATGCACTATCACCTTTACTTTTTAACTTTGCTCTAGAGTATGCCATTAGGAAAGTTCAGGATAACAGATAGGGTTTGGAATTGAACGGGTTACATCAGCTGCTTGTCTATGAGGATGACGTGAATATGTTAGGAGAAAATCCACAAACGATTAGGGAAAACACGGGAATTTTACTGGAAGCAAGTAAAGAGATAGGTTTGGAAGTAAATCCCGAAAAGACAAAGTATATGATTATGACTCGTGACGGGAATATTGTACGAAATGGAAATATAAAAATTGGAAATTTATCTTTTGAAGACGTGGAGAAGTTCAAATATCTTGGAGCAACAGTAACAAATATAAATGATACTCGGGAGGAAATTAAACACAGACTATATATGGGAAATGCCTGTTATTATTCGGTTGAGAAGCTTTTATCATCCAGTCTGCTGTCAAAAAATCAGAAAGTTAGAATTTATAAAACAGTTATATTACCGGTTGTTATTTATGGTTGTGAAACTTGGACTCTCAATTCGAGAGAGGAACATAGGTTAAGGGTGTTTGAGAATAACATGCTTAGGAAAATATTTGGGGCTAAGAGAGATGAAGTTACAGGAGAATGGAGAAAGTTACACAACACAGAACTGCACGCATTGTATTCTTCACCTGACATAATTAGGAACATTAAATCCAGACGTTTGAGATGGTCAGGGCATGTAGCACGTATGGGCGAATCCAGAAATGCAAATAGAGTGTTAGTTGGGAGGCCGGAGGGAAAAAGACCTTTAGGGAGGCCGAGACGTAGATGGGAGGATAATATTAAAATGGATTTGAGGGAGGTGGGATATGATGATAGAGAATGGATTAATCTTGCTCAGGATAGGGACCAATGGCGGGCTTATGTGAGGGCGGCAATGAACCTCCGGGTTCCTTAAAAGCCAGTAAGTAAGTAAGTATGTTATCGTCATATAGATCGTGATCTGGTAGTTTAACATTACCTTCAATTTCCACCGGTTTACGTAACCGCGTCAGAAGTAACACGCACACGCACAAAGTTACCGGGTAATAACAAGTAGGCAGACCTCATTTTTAATCCGGCTCCTTCGAAGTCGTCTGGAAATCAATTTCGTAACCCTGACCCTTCAGCTAACACAGCACGTGGACTTGTTTGCACACACGAAGAGTACAGATTATTTTATCATGACAAAGGCGATTTTGTTATTTTGACGGCGGTGTTGATTTTTGGTATTTACACTCATCTGGGAAAATGTTACATTCTGCATCTTTTAGCTCCTTCGCCCGAAGAAAAGCCAATCTGTCCTTGTACAAGAGGAAGGGCAGTAGATTCCGAAATTCGGAGCAAGAATAATGTGGTGTGTTAAGCAAAACACTTTTACCGCCTTTCCCCCCCCCCCCTAGAAACATTCTGGTCATCAATATTTTCTTATTTTTATTTCTTCCTCCAGTGATCCATGCTAAATATCAGGCTTATCACGCCACGGACTCATCAAGGGGTGATGTCTTGTTGCGACTATGATCTATGTTCTTGTGAAGCCTTCGTGAAGAAACAAATGAACCATATTCATTTTTGGTGGCATAATTTATTTATTGAAAGTTATTGCTGGAATAGTATATAGATAGAAAATTACAATTTAATAATATGAGCGAAGAAAGTACTATCACAGTCTAGTATATACAGTCCAGAATCTTGGGATGATTTTTTGCATTTCTCGCGATAGTTGCTAGCCGCTTGGAGCGCTGTGAGTACTACGAACAATAGACTGTGTCACTATCATCGTGATCCAATACAGGCTGTAAGGCAGACCATATGACTCGCTTAACCCGATCACTAAGGGCGGCGTTTCAACCATATAAATTAGTTGGAATGCATAAACAGTAACAAATATTTCTCTAAAATGTAGTGTAATAATTACTTTAATAAAATTTAAAACAACGATTATGAGACAATTCAGACATAATTCTCTTGCGAGTTAAGGTGTAATATTATTTTTGGTGTGAAAATTACGTTGTTCGTACGTGTAATATCTGCCTTTATTTCGATTAAATATTCTTGTACATTCATTTATGCACGATTCAATAATTTTCAGTTGCACCGCACGGATATTTAGATATGTTGAAATTATAGATTATGTTTACTGTACCAGCTGCCCCTTTCTGTCCAATTTTAGTGGTCTCCAATGCCGTGCCATTACATAATATGTATGTTATGTCATATGGAAATTATAGGTTATGGTTAATATATTTAACTTATATTCCTATATTCGCAATTATACATTATAATTAAACATAATGTCATGTATGATACCTCGCACATTCAAATTGTCTGTATTTTAATACAATTGAGTACTGAATTACTGTATTTATTTACTACCTAAGAGACGAAGTAACACTAATTTCATAGGAGTGGTATGGTAAATTTTCTGTCTACAATTGAGGAAGGTAGGCTAGATGTGCTAAATTAAAATCACAATATAAATTATTTTTTATTAAACCTAAAAATAGCTTCAATTCTAAACTTAAAATGTTGATGTGAACAGATTATATTAACATGTAAAATTCTCTTCACATTAAAATAACACAGTTTTGTAATTGTTTCTGCAACATATTATGAAACAAGAAGTAAATGGAACTTATGGACACATTACACTAAATAAAACTTAGCAATAATACGCAATAAAGTTATAAGTTAATATAATATTTCACTGAGCTCCATACACTGAAATAGAAAACCCGAACATACATTACGGCGGTCTAGATCGACTGTGCCGTATTTCGCATTGTTGTGAAAAGCTGTATAAACTGTGAAATGTTCGTTATCAATTGTAATAACTGTAAATGGCTAAAATACAATAATTTGAATAATAATGTGGGACAAGGAGACGTTTGTAGCACTATAAATTGAAAGAAAAAGAGGTCAAGATTATCCGAAAAATCCAGGAAGGTAAGTTTATAAAATATAATATATATACTTTATGAAAATAATATATAAACCTTATGTATTTCATATTTCAATAGTGGAAGGAAGGTGTTAATTTTTTCAAAAGAACACGATATCGAAAGTACAATACATTTTATCGTCTGCTAGGGAAAGGGTCTGTGATGAGGCGATAGTAGCGATCCTGGTGGTTACCAACTATCTATGTATGCATATTTAGTAAGTATTGAGCTTCGTGACTGTACATACTAGACTGTGGTACTATTGTCATAATTATGTCTGTAATAATGCTAGGAGCAAAATATTCAAATTAATGGAAATACCAGGTAAAAATTAAAATCCAAAGCAGCGCAAAAAAAATTGAATTTTGTTTTATCTCTTAGAAGATAGTCAAAGTGATGTTTGTGTTATACAACATCGCAGGATGGAAGCTTCCAGATGTTTCTCAAGATTTACTCAATTTGTACACTTTCACTCCACCACATCATTTCAAAATAACTTTCCCTTCATTTCATATTATTTTATGTAGTCAACAGTAATCTCACTAGACGTTTTGATTTATCTAGAGAAAATCAAAACTGTCTTCAAATGTATTATTGTACCATCTCAACATTACAAATATTACGCTAGATGCATGCTAGATGGCAGTAGTGAGTTATGATTACTAGCAATGCCTTCTCGTCGAGAAGTTATCGATCTATACACGAAGGCAGTGTTACTACTTACTAGTCAAGAAGGCTTTGTTGATTCAGTTTCATTTTTATTAAAACAGCTGCATTCCACTTCAATTATCCGAATCCCAGTAATCAACGTCACTTGATAGATGATTTTCAATAAATCTTAATATTAAACAATCTCTGATACGTGACTATCCATAATATCATATAGCAGAAGCTATAACATAACCTAACTAATATACACAAGTGTTAGAAAAGTTTTAATTAACGACGATGACATAAAAAATAAACATGAATAATTTTAAAAGGAATAATTATTGAATGTACAATTTTCAAATTTGAATGCGGTTGGTGGTTCAATTGATGTTATATTGGACGTGTGCGTAATAGAAGTGGAACTCGTTGATTTAGGCCTACATGGTGTATTCAACTTATTCAGGATTTCCGAATGGTTCTCTTCATTGATTTAGAAATAGGATTTCAGAAGATGCATAGGTATGATCAGTGATTTTTATTAATTCTTGTTCTTGAATGCCAATGCGAGTCATATTTGAAACTGCTGTGCATCGACTGGAGTGGTTTGTAATTATATATATATATATATATTTTTTTTTTTTTTTTTTTTTTGACGTCCAGACCAGCGTAGTTTCAAATGTTGGCAAGCAAAGAAACAAATGCTAGGGACGCGATAAAATTAAAAAAATGCTAGGGACGCGATAAAATCGTGCGATAAGCAGCCATGATTGGTTGAAATACGTCCTTTCGTACCGTTTTATTGGTCAAAAGTAGTATGACGTAGTAAGAGTGTAATAGTCAAGAAAAAACGTTTGGCACAGAATGGTGTACAAGCTAAGTGGTACTAAATGAAGATTGTCATTAGACTTGTTCATCTCTCTATAAAATGCTCTCTACCTCATACAGATAGCAGTCAGGGACGGTCAGTGTACGAGAAATGTAATTGGACACGAATTCTGGCCTGCCGGAATGTATTTAAGACGCCCATTTGGAGAGAACCTTAAGAGCATGGGGAATGTCTGTAATAATCATGACTGCTAATGAACAATCTGAATTATTTGTGAGATTTCATTGGGTATACAGAGTGAACAGTAAGTAATGTCATTAATTTCAGGGAGTTACATTTTATGTATTTAAAACAAAAAAGTTTAGTACAATTTTGCTCGGTTTTGCTTCGTTTTCGAGATGAAAATTGTTTTATATGAAATATTTCATTGCGTTTTTTGGGAAAGCCATTGATTGAATTCCCAATATGCTCAATCAAGTCAAGAGAGAAGTGTATTATGGTAATAAATGGTTAAAATAATTTTAGTTTTATCCTTTAAATGTGCAGAAATTTGATCCGAACAAATGTAACTTTTTCGTTCTTAAAAGGAATTTTAAAATGTTACATTTGTTCAAATCAAATTTCTGCACATTTAAAGGACAAAGTTAAATTCTTTCAATATTATCATAATATGAAAGTGATTTATATTCGTATGCTGATGATACTGTTTTACTTTTTAGTGGAAAAACTTGGACTGATGCTTATTATAATGCAAATTTCGGCTTAAAATTAATAAAAAAAGGTTCGATTTAAATTCACTTGTAATTAATAAAGATAAAACAATAGCTATCCCATTTTCTTTAAATAATAAAGGTAATAAACCAATTTCATCTATACTACAAATTAAAATGCATAATTCTGATTGTTCCCATTTTTACTTTATGTGGAATACCATTTTTAGCTGGATTTTATTCAAGGGATTGAATTTTGGAGATAGTTTCTTTAAGATATGTAAATATTTTTGGATTTTTTTGTTTTATTTTTCTACAGGTTCAGTTCAGTTATTAATGAAGTTAAGAAGGTTAAATACTCATGTATAATTATTGATAATCATTTAAAATGCAATAATCATATTCATTATATTTGTAATAAATTACGTAAAACATCATGTTACTTTATTATTCTGAGAAATATTTTGTCAATTAACTGTTTACGTATAATTTATTTAGCAATATTTCAATCTATATTTATGTATGGTATTGTAGGTTGGGGCGGAACTTATAAATCCAACCTTTATCCGTTAATTTTACTACAGAAAAAAGTATTAAAAATTTGTTTAAAAAGGCATAAATATTACCCAACTGAATTGTTGTTTAAACATTTCAAAGTTTTCAACATTAAACAAATGTATTATTTTATTTTATTAAAATATTTTCATAGAAATTTTAATAACTTTGAAAGGTATATACATAAATAGAGAACTAAAATATGAAATCTCTGCGTTTGTCTGAACCAAAATGTAAAACCAATGCAGCTTTTCATCATAGCGTAAGTCAAGGCCTCGGATTATTAAACAAATTTTATTCCAATAATATTTCAACCACGCATCCTCTCCAAATTAAAATATTTTCATAGAAATTTTAATAACTTTGAAAGGTATATACATAAATATAGAACTAAAAATATGAATTCTCTGCGTATGTTTGAACCAAAATGTAAAACCAATGCAGCTTTTTATCATAGCATGAGTCAAGGTCCTAGATTATTAAACAAATTTTATTCCAATAATATTTCAACCACGAATCCTCTCCAAATTAATAAAAAAAATAGAAAATTTTATTGCATTTATGGTTTGGGTTTAAATATATTAAACACTATTTAATCTGTATTCACTCTCAATTTTAATTTTATTTTTGTCTGTACTGGAATCCCCTCCTGAGCACGAGTCTTACTCATTCAGGAGTGGGCTAGTTTATCTTTCATTGTATTTATTAACTTGTATTCATTTCAAACTTACTAGCAATAAAAATAAATAAATAATACAGTGCTCTTAAATTGACTATACATATTAGGAATTAAACCAATGGCTTTCCCAAAACACGCTATGAAATGTTTCACATGAAACAATTTTTATCTCGAAAAGGAAGCAAAAACGAGCAAAATTTTATTTTACTTTTTACTTTTTGTTTTAACTATCTCAAAGAATAACCCCTTGAAATGACATTATTTACGGTTCATCCTGTATATATGTATGTATGTATGTATATATGTATGTATGTATATATATATATACATACACACACACAATCATGCACGCTTTCCCATTATTTATGTCTTAGCGCAAGGATTATTGAATAAACATTGCGTCCCACTTTTCATTGTCCGCTTCTTTCGTCAGATGTGTTCGCTACTGCACGGTATGTTGTTCTTTAAGGCAATTGAAATTTTAATCGAAACTTAATAACGTAAATATGTTATACCGTAAGTTAACTTTGCTTTTAAGAAAAGCTATGCTAGGGATTTTTTATCAGCCCTTAAAAATTCGTCGCCCTTGGCTAAATTTTAATCCGTGCTGCTTTGGTCCGGAAGTAATACACTAGCTACAAGACCATCGTGAAGGAGTAATATGTTTTATCCCTATAACCTTTCCCTATTCCGGAAGAGCGGATATTTCCATTACGTAGACTGACCTAGTTTTATCTTCATTCTCGTTTAAAATGTCGCATAATCTGAGGAATCCTTTCATCTTCCACTCTTTAAATATGCTCGTGCCGTTACTATTTTTGTGTTTCCAATTTGTCATTCAAATTAAAAATATCCCGTTGTTCTCATTGCTTGATTTGTCGAAGAGAGCGAATCGAGGTACCGAATGCGGAAAACTCATCTCAGGAGATTAAATTTTTCTTTTCTCAGATTTATTTCCGGTCCAGTATTCACAGTTGTAACTGAGCTTAGAGTCTTCCATTATTACACGCGAAAGTTCAACTTTCCCTCCGAGTTCTGCGTCGTGGATTTCTTCCCACATTATTATAAATGTATTCTACCTATAATCTTTTCGCTGTAAGAAAAATCCTAATATAAACAATAGCACTTGACTGAAGTGAGGCTTCATTGGCCGCTGTTTGGCGCCGTGGATTCTCAGTACGTGTTCCCGCCTACTGTTGTACATTCTGTTTCATGTTAAACATTTCCCGTTACTCGTCAAGTAGACCTAACCTCACTACTACGCATTAATTTGCTTAGGAAACATTTACTTTATAATTACTCTAATTAAAACTCACATAACTTATTATATACATTTAAGACTATTTGTTTTTCTCCGCTTTTGAGAGGGTTTGTAATCTTATGATTAGTAACCACAAACACACACCGAGGATGCAGAAGCTATACTTCAGTACCACGTGCTTACGTGAACAACTACGAGCTGAAGTGACGCCAGCTTGTTACAAGAACAGACTACAGTGAAACCTCTCCTTACGGACGCCCCCAAGATACTGACACTCCTCATATACGGACATATTTTTATGTCCCAACTGAAATAATATAGAAATAATGATAAATTTAACTCTCGTTTACGGACACTCTCAGACACGGACACGGACAGCTGTTTCACAGTCCTAAAGCTTGCTTTACCTCCTGACTGCGGACAGAACTTGGATTTCAAGACCTAATGTGTTACAAAAATGGAAAATTTAGTTTTGAGAACTGTACAGAAATTCCTTGACATGAAAGAAGACAATAAGGGTCTCGTAGGCTACCACTAGCCCAGCCAGCTACCCCTTGTTAGCTGGAAGCGGGTGGATAAACAAAGTCATAAAATTTAACATGTCTGATGAGTCCAAGGTTTCCGCGATCGTGAAATTGTATTCGACACATGATAGGGTTAGTAGGATTATTCTCTTCACTTCAATCAGTTGTTCTGTTTCGAGAGACATGGCACCTGAAAGTAAAGGTTAATTTGAAAACTGTAAATTACAGTACTGCATAACTGTAGACCTAGAATAAAATTGCATGGCACAGTGCTGTATTTTCCTTTTTCGATCTTATCTACTGTAGTTCAAAGTTGCAAAGAATTTACTGTAGTACAATATACTGTATTTGGAATTAAACTACAGTAATACATTTCATTTAAAGCGTGAAGGGATAAATAATGCATATTATACATTTACTGTTAGGTTGGGGAGCCTCCCTCCCAATAAAGGACACCTCCCAGATGCGGACAGATTGTTACATCCCTTCGATGTCCGTAAATGAGAGATTTCACTGTACCTCGGTATTACTGTTTGTATTCATCCGCGTTCATAGTACGTAACAAAATATAAAAGTAGATTTTCTTTTACATATCTTTTTACATATGAGTGAAGTTATATGTTTCATCGTATTTAACAACTATAATTCAATTTTTTTATTTTCAAATAATACAAGATGATAGTTTCCAAATACGGACTATATTTTCCTGCGTCGTGTGAGTGTTTCGACTGTGAGCCAATCACGGGTATGACAGTAACGTGCTTGTGTTTAAATTAGGATTTTTCTTACAGCGAAAAGAGTATGCTTTAGAGATCTGAACTTTCGTCATATGCATAGGCGAAGTTATGGGGGGTGGAGCCACGGAAAGGCACTGCCCCCCAAACTTGTCTGAACTCTCTTTTTTCTATTAACATTAGAAAATATTGAATGCAAAAGACTTTTCTTGCTTTTATTTATGATTAAGTTTCTGTGCTTAAATTAACGAATTATTGTCTTCAGATCATGTGTCTAGACTATAATATTTATTTAAACTTATGAATGTATAAGAATTCCTCTGGGGAGATCATCGTGCTAACCACATGATACCTCCATTCTGGTTGGATGATCGTCCACCTCTGCTTCGGCATGTAGGCGTGAAGCCAGCAACCGGCTGGTCGGTCTAGGCCCTTCACGGGCTGTAGCGCCACGGATTATTTTATAAGAATTTCTATATCTCGTTTGAGAAATGAAAGCACTGTAATGTTTCTTTTGTAACAGCCTGTACTCCTGTGTTAGAAGTCTGCAGCGGCCATCTACTGAATTAGGTGTTAATGGAAAAAAACACCATAGTCCCATATTAAAAGAGTGGAAATTTTCAGTAGTTTTCATAAAACAACCATATTTCAAAAATTCTTTATGAGAACAGCCATTTTCGAGGAAGATGGTGCAATGGTAGCATTTACAAATATTAGCCTATCCCATTCGTACTGTGCTTCTATTTATTACGAGCATATCACGACCGATCGTATCTCACTCGAGCGTGCGACACTCGACCGAGTTCAAGCGAGCGATTTAATTCCAATGCAGCACTCTGTTGGGAACCGATTACAAATGTTGACTGCTGCATGGTAGATAGGCCGGGGACGTGAGCTAGTACGAGGACATTGACTTGGTTCTGCGGTCGATTAGAAGTCCTACAATGCTCCATAACAAATAATCCATCTCTAAGTGTTGATTTTGAAGTCTGGTGCAAAGTTCCCCCATCATGAAGGTAATTTTGCTCCACTGTTTTTAAAATATAGGCCTAATAGGAGAAACCTAACTATTTTTGTTACACATAGTATACCAGTACCTTCTATTGGTTTCTTCCGAGGTTTTCCCCAGCCGTGGGACTGATGCCGGATGGTCTATGGCGAGTCCTCGGCCTCACTTCATTTCACCCCCTTTGATCTGATTACTTGGTTCGGTTTTTTCCGAGGTTTTCCCCAACCATAAGGCAAATGCCAGGTAATCTTTTGGCGAATCTTCGGGTCTCACCTTATTTCACTACATCTCACCAAAATATTATAAAAAAATGTAACAAAAAATTGTAGAAAATTGCAAATTAGTAAATTTGTAAAAATTGTAAAATATTGTAAAAATTGTAAAAATTGTAATTGTAATGTTTTAAAATTTTGACTTGTTCCACGTCTTAAAACTTCATTGCTAATTTAAGATCTATGGAATGTAATAAATGAAATGAAAAAATAACCCAAATTAGTTAATAAAATTATCAAAAAAATAATAATTCCGTAAAAATGTTATTTCCTAAGTATAAAACTATAATAGAAAGTATATGTACCTATGGCTCTGGAACTTGGGAAATGAGAGACAGAATGAAGAAGAAATTGTTGGCTTTAGAAATGGATTACTGGCGCCGTAGTTGTCAAATTTCGAGGATGGACCACATCAGGAATCAGGATGTCCGTAATATAATGCAAGTATCAGGAGATATCTTACAATCAGTGGAAACTAAACGCCTGATATGGTATGGGCATCTCCAGAGAATGGACTCCCCCGGAAAAAAAGAGAAGAGGAAGGCCAATGAAAAAATGGAGCAAGGAGGTTCAGGAGGATATGGTCTGCAGGGGTCTACAAATGGGCGATTGGCAAAACCGGAGTACCTGGAAGTTGAGAAGCGGGAGACGGCGACAACCGTAAAATTACTCGCAATACATACATACATATTTTATTAAAATATCATAAAAATTGAGCAGAGTAACTACAAGTTACGGTATGTTAATTTCCAATCCGACTTGCCTTTGTGGTCGAGAGAAACCATGAAAATTCTCAGTCACATTGGCCGTCCACGGAGTTTCAACCCGGGACCTCCCGAATGCGAGTCTGAGCCAACTCTCTCGGTAAAAAATATGTCATATCCAGGAAATATTATAAATTATGAAGGCCCATTTAATTCTGCATATTGCTATTCTAACCTGTAAAATAATAAATTTTAAACTACATTTTATCTAATCAAAGATCACGATTTAGTACAAACTATGCACTATAGTTTGAAGTGACCCTGAAAATGAAAGTTTAATAGATTGAGGCGAGGGATCTTGATGGCCATGCTACTTTGCCATCGCGTACAATCCCTGGCTTCGAAGTATTATTTATATCTGACACGACAAGACAATTATGGTGGAGTTTCAACGTGCATTAGCCACATTTGTTTTCTTAAGGCTCATTCACAATGAAAATTAAGCATAACTTAAGCGTTAACTTAAAAATGTAAACGTTACGGTAAAATCAAAATCATTCACGATGGGAACATAAACATAACCGCAAAGATACTTGGTAACCATGGAAACATAACAACAACGCCACAGCGAATAGGGGATTATAAAGAATGGACACAGCGAATTTTCCTGTGTTTTGTTTCTGTGTGTGCCGGCGTTTAGTTCCACTTTCAAGCGCTAGAGGTTAGTGTAATCGAGCATACGCTAAGATAATAATTGATTATAGAGTTGAGACACAGGATCCAAATATCGTCTACCTTATTGCATAATCCAGTAACGCTTTGCTTCAAATAAATTCAAGTTAACAGCTTTTCCTTGTTTCTCAGTGGCAAAACTAATTGTAATAATATTTTTTTTTTATATTTCAGATATAATAAATTATATTATAACATAATATAGTACATTATAAAATTAAGTATCGAATTCGTTTAATATTTGTATATAATATAATACAGGTATATGGTTTTACTTCTCATAAGAGTTTTGTTTTTCCATTTTCAGTGCTATCAAATTATTACATATTTTAATTGTTGTTGGGGTCAACGTCTCAACTCTCATTATAAAGGAACTCTAGAGTCTAGACATTACAGTTAATGATGGATTTATTATTTTATGGATCCAATTTATTTTATTTGAGTACATAATGTACCTAGATGTATTAATTATATGTGTTATATTTCCGCTGTGTCGACTGCTAGCTGGTGTGCTGTCAGCGCCAACTCTAGGGAGAAAGCAGAATTTCACACTCTAGCTGGCTTGAAGGTCATTGAAATCAGTCCGGCTCAACGAGTTAGAATTTCATAGAGTGGCGAAGAGTTCTGATACAGCACTCCTCGTGGCAACCAACGGTAAACGCAGTCGCCATTTTTTTTATAGTATAAACATTCTCCAGCAATGGATGGAGCAGTACCTTCTTAAGTGGAATTTTCCAGTTATTTCCACGTGTTTCTAGTTCATCGGTGATATTTCTTTTGGAATATGCCTGCTGTGTGTTCGGCCGTGTTCTGCACGAACAGAAGTGATAAAACAAAGAATATTTCATACTACAAGTAAGTAGACTATCACACGTTGAAAATCCACGTGTTTTTACTTTGTATTAAATAGCTTGATGCTTTGAAGGTTAAATTTAGCTTAAAGAAACTACATGAGAGTAATTTTGTTGCTTTTAACGATTAACAGGTTTCCTTTACGAGACAAGGAGTTGACAAAAGTATGGGTGTTAAACATGAAGCGAGACAAGTGGTTTCCAACTACTGGAAGTTACCTCTGCTCAACACATTTTGAGGAGAAGTATATGTATAACACCAATGATCAGAGACGACTTTTATCGAGAGCAGTCCCAACTATATTTTGTTTTCCACCACATCTACAAAAGAAAGACAGACTTCCGCGGCAAGCGCCAAGAAAACGTGTTTCAGAAGAAGGATCTGTTGCTTCTGAAAATACATCTACAGCACATGGTAAATCCATAATATAACAATAAAATACGCAATTCGGTCAAATTTCTTTTTATTGCATTTTATGAATTCGATAATATAATTTAAGTTCATAGCTGCACTGCTTTGGTATAAAATAAAACCATCTTTGTAATTTAAAAATTAGTAGGCCTAGTTGTGTAAGTTAGTGGAGTATTAATTATTTGCGTAATTGATCTGAGATTAGCCTACTGACATTAAGATTTAAAAGTACTAGATTAAATTAAATATCTGTAATATAAGGAGTTGACTGTTATGGTAATAAGCCTATAGGATGTACTGTATATAAATTTTATTCGTTAAATTTATACCATATTCTTCTTACTTATTCTTTCAGCTGCTTGTCATGATCACAATTATTATCTGCAAAGCCCTAAGAAGCTGAAGGTAATGCATGATCGGGTACTTACAGAGAACGTGGAATTGAAGAAGCAGTTGAAACTAATGAAGCAGCGCAGCTTGCGAAACAAAAAGAAAGTGGTGAAGTTGGAAAATTTAGTGACTGGTTTAAATAGAAGATTGTGTCATTCAGTGTCTGACATGTTGAAAAGTGAGTGTGTAACAGATATGCTGAAAGAGCTTATAGAAATGCAGACTTATGGCAAGGTACCTCAGTATTCACAACAGATAAGGAAATTTGCCCTAACTCTGCATTTTTATTCCGCTCAAGCGTACAGATACTTAAGAAAATTTGTAAAGCTTCCTCATCCAAGAACTCTTCGTCAGTGGGCAACATTAGTGGGTGGCCAACCAGGTTTTACAGAGGAAAGATTCGTAAAAATTGCTTGTGAAGTAAAGGCTAGCTCAAGTCCAATTTATGCAACTTTAATGTTTGACGAAATAGCCATTAAGAAAGACCTTGTTTGGGATGGACAAAAAGTAACAGGGTATGTAGATTTTGGGGAGGGTGGCATAGGTAGTGATGACAGTGAGGTAGCAAAAGAGGCACTGGTATTTATGATTACTGTTTTGAACCGAAATTGGAAAATTCCTGTGGGATATTATTTAATTAATGCACTAACTGCCAAAGTAAAGCTGAATTTGTTACAACAATATATTAGAAAATTGGAAGACACTGGCATTATTGTAGTTGCTGTGGTGTGTGATGGTACTGCCACTAATAGATCCTTAATGGAAAAGCTAGGAATTAAATTTCATGGGAAGGAAATACAGTGTTCATTCCCCCACCCATCAGGTGATGACAAGAAAATATTTAGTATGTTTGACACTGCTCATATGCTGAAATTGGCACGTAACCTACTTGCAGAAAAGGGAACCCTATTAGATGAGAATGGTAGTAATATTAAATGGGAATTCTTTTGTAAGTTAGTACATCTGCAAGAAAGGGAGGGTTTACATGCTGGAAACAAGCTGAGGAGGCAGCACATAGAGTATCACACTCAAAAGATGAAAGTGGCTTTGGCAGCTCAGACCCTTAGTAATTCTGTTGCAAATGCCATGGTATTTTGTAAGGAATTGGGCCTAAAAGAATTCCACGAGTGTGAGGCAACAGTGAAGTTCATAAAAATGTTGAATGATGCTTTTGATTTACTGAACTCATGTCACCCCAAGGGGAAAGGTACTAAAGTACCAATTTTTAAAGGAAATAAGGAAATAATGTGTAAAAGAATTGATGAATATGTAAGTTATTTTAAATCTGTCACACTGACTAATGGAACTCCGGTTTATTTGTCCAACAGAAAAATGGCTCTGTATGGTATAATGTTAAATTTGATGCCTGTAAAACAACTTGCTGAAATGTATGTATGGAAGGAGAATGCAGAGTTAAGCTATATTTTAACTCGCCGAATGAGTCAGGACCACTTGGATTTTTTTTCCTAGCATTCGCAGCAGAGGCGGAAATAGAAATAATCCTAATGCTATTCAGTTTAGATTAGCTTACAGAAAATGCTTAATTGCTCACGTAGAAGGATCTCAGAATGGAAATTGTCTTAAATCTGATGTAGACTTGCTCCCACCAGCTACTGTTCCACAAATCCCTTCTGTGAGTAATGTGAGCCCAATAGATTTTGATCATGATTATGTACCAGAATATCTGTCACTGAGCATGTATTCCGAAAGTATTATTGAGTACATAGCTGGGAGCATAATTAGACAGGTAGCTAACAAAATTGGTTGCACTGAATGTTTCGAACTTCGTTATGCTCCTAAAGACATAAAAAAGACTGGTTTGATAGGAGTGAAGGATGTCAAAGATAGCTTAATCAATCCTAGTACTGATGTCATTAAAATTTTTAATGTTGCTGAAAAGGTTTTTAGATGTAATGAGCACTTGATCCTGAAATGTCACAAAAATGTTTTGTTAAGATTTCAAACCCAAGTATTGCAAATGTTGTCAGGTAGCCTATTTGTAAATAATGACCACTTGTTTACAGCAACTGAATTTGGAGAAGAGACCCATTATGCCACACTTGTGAAACTTCTACTCAAGCACTATTTTACCTGCAGAGTAAATCATTTATATAAGTCGAAATCTTTTGAGCAGAGAGGTAAAGTTATCAGGCAAATGTACACAAAACTTATTCTATTTAAAGGTCAGTGAATATACTGAATAATTGTATAGTCCTTATGCTTGGTAATCGAATTGTTTATCCTCTCAAAGTGAATTAATCTGCTTACAATGTACTGTATATAATAAAACAAGTGGAGAAGAAAAAATCGACTCTCAAAGAAATGAAGGGTACAGAGGGAAAATGATAATATCACATTCCTGTTAAGACTGATATAATGGTCTAATTCAGTAAATTATTGCGAAATTTATTAATGTTCATATTAAAGTAAAGGATAGTAATCTCCTGAATCAGACGACATCAGATAAAATTTTTAGGCCTACATTTATCGTTTTTGCCATGTACCCTTAAAGTGTTAATGATTTATAATATATAATTATTAAAAATAAATTTTGCCTGACTTGTTTATTTTCCTTTAACAATTCCTTTCCTAAATATGTGACGTACATAATAGTAGATATGCCACGCCCCTTTCATTTCCATGACTATAAAAAACATGGCGGACGGATGTTCAAATGTCTTCAAACATGGCGGCTGTAAAGCCACTCTATGAAATTCTAACTCGTTGGTCCGGCTACATCAAAGGTACCGACGCGAAGTGTCCATACTTAATTACCTATACGCTGGACGCCATTTCCTCATATTCTGTCGAATACATCAGCGCTCCACGATTGTGTACTCTTTGCAAATCACGTAAGCATAAGCATGATAGTTTGGAGTTTGCAAACTTTCATGTTAACGTCTAACGACAATGTTTATGTCAATGCTTGTGTGAATCATTGTGAATGATCCCATTTGGTAACCTGGGCGCAAACGTCTGTGTTTATGTTACGGTTATGTTTAATTTTCATTGTGAATGGGCTTTTACGCTTTGTGACATCCTCAAGGAGATGTGTCATATGTGTTTTTATGCTCGACCATGCCGAAATGTAGTAATTATACACCTGGTAGCAGTCCTTTAATGCATGTCATTAAAGTACACCTATTCATTAAAGTTCAGGTTTTCGATTATTCTCGGATATGCAATAAAAAAGGCAACGAGGGAAACGTCATGGAGGCTGGAAATCCAATACTGTCGCAGAAGGTTAATTCTGTTACTATAATAATTAGCGTTAATTATAAATAATATTCAAACAAATTCAATTTGTCGTCTCGTTTTTCAATTCTAAATCAATTTCCAGGTTATATCAAAATTAGTTCATGTTACATTACATCAAGGTCAATGACATTATTGTTCCTCGGAAAAAATCAATACTTTCGCGTCTGCGCACATCTCACAATTAACGAGCTATGAACAAGTTCACTTCCGATCTTCTGTCAGATACAAATAAAATGAATACTTCTGAATAATTTAAAGTTAGAAATATGGTCGAGCATAAAAAGTCGTATGAAACTTGCCTATAATGGTAATTACGACGCCTCTTATGAAAATTATGAAACTCGCTTGCGCTCGTTTCATAAACAAACATACTCGCGTCTTAATGACTATCATTATAGGCTCGTTGCATAATGTACTATTAAAAGGGCAGATTTTAAATTAAATACAGATGATTTGGAAGAAGGTACGAGGCAGGTGAGCTTGTCCCCAATACAAGAATTACGGCCCTTTACGTTGACAGAAAATCTATGCTGAAAGCTGTGTTCGCGAATAGCGTGCGGATTGATGCTTTACCGGATATGTCCATTGTGAATGTTATATACACCTGCTCTCATGAATGACGCTTTATCTGTAAATAACACCCACGTGACGAATGCAGGGTCCACTGCCAACGTTATCACAGTATTGAAACACGACCAACATAACACCATGGAAAGAAAGGGTCTGATTTGTTATTTGATAAATGAAGCCATTCACTGAAACTTGCTGTTACTCTGATAAAGAAGCATTTACGACCGCATGTTCATAGGAATATCTTTCTCATTTGTATTTCAGCCACACGCACATGAAGTTAATAAAGGTAACTTACGATTCAGCCTGTAACTTATACAGAGTGTTCTGAAAAAAGATTGTAATATTTAGAGAGGAGGTAGTATGCATCAAAACAAGAAATAAAAGTCCTATAAACATGGGTCCTAAAATTAATATCTTCTGAGAAATGAGCAAATATGTTCCATCACTATAAGAGCAGCATATCTTCCACCGTAAGCTCATTGGCAAGAAACAAATTTAATAGTTTGTCACTACATACGTGGTACAGTCATTAAGTTCTGACACTGACGCCTGAAGGGTAGGCACCCACAAGAATCTGGATGTCTCAGAAGATGCCGCGTGATACGGCGTACACTTAAACAGATCGACATCCTCCCTCAATATAGTCGCCGTTGGCCGCTATCCACGTCTGCCAACGTTGGTGTAGCTGCTGGAAGCACCGCTGAAAGATGTTGGCAGGAAGATGCCGTACGGCTTCTCTTGTGGCAGTCATGACCTTTTCGGCCGCATAAAAATTACGCCCTCGTAGGATTGATTTCATGAGGGGAAAGAGAAAAAAAATCGCATGGTGCGAGATCAGGTGAGTACGGAGGGTGTGGCAAAACAACGACCTGTTGCCTTGCAAGTTCCTCTTGGACAAGGATGGAACGATGTGCAGGGGCGTTGTCGTGTAGCAACAGCCAATTCTTCCTATGCCAAAGCTCAGGACGCTTACGACGAATTGAATTGCTTAAACGGCCAAGAATCTCTTTGTAGAGGATCTTGTCTACAGTTGCACCTTGTGGGATGAATTCTATGTGAACAATTCCATTTGAATAAAAAAAAACTGTTAAAGCATCACCTTGCCTTTTGACCTGTCTTGTTGCGGATTTTTCTGTCGTGGAAATAATGGCGTTTTCCAGGTGGCGGATTGTCGCTTCAGTTGCGGATCGTAAAGGAAACACCATGTTTCGTCTCCAGTTATGATCGGTTATAGCAGTTTCGCCTAATTTCTGACAGAACGTGACGTTTGCCCGTTGCTCAAACTGCAACATACTCGAGTTCCGACGCGCGCATTCAAATCATCGTCACAACAAAGACGGTAGTTCTGCTTACAGTGCATGCACTCAACGGTCTCTTGATGGGTCGAGAGACTAACTGACAAGGTATCATACCATGGCGCCACCTATGCGCTATAGTGCACCACAACGCCACTATGCGCTCAGTATTAGAACTTAATGACTGTACCACGTATTACAGATACTAAACTAATTTAGTACCTGACTGTGCAGCAGTACTACTGCAGTAGTACGATCACAAACTCTTAACCCACTGCCATCTGTTTAAGCGTTCTCTTCGTACAAACACAAAGTTAAGTTGTGTAATACACACTGACAAAAAGTTGCATTCTGTTTCCCCCATCTATTTCTTGCCAAAGAGCTCACAGTAGAAGATATGCTGCTCTTACAGTGATGGTAATCATTTCCTCATTACTCAGAAGATAATAATTTTAGAATACATGTGTGTAGAACTTTTATTTCTTGTTTTAATGCATACTACCTCGTTTCTAAATATTGAAACCTTTTTTTCAGAACACCCTGTATAGAGAGAGTAAAAGGTATAGAAGAATTGTTTACATGTTTTGAGTATCTACTTTCATTGAAAAGTTCTGTGTATAAAAGTACCTAAATCAACAAATGTTAAGACATGTTTGAGAAACAGTAACGCAGATTATGCAAAAGAAAATACAGGTATTTTCAGTGACACACTACGTTTATTTTTATTTTTATTCAGTTCAATAGGCAAACAGTGATAGGCTTCGTCACAAATACAGAAGGTGAAAAAACATAGTACAAATACAAGTAATTTAAAACATTAAAGTTTAATTAGAACAATGAAAACACAAGGTGTTGTGCCTATCATAAGGTGCATTTCCAACTGATCTAAAATGTGCTATAGTAATACCTATATACAAATCTGGTGACAGAAAAAATCTCAATAACTACAGACCCAATTGTCAACATCACGGCCACTGCAATAACTCTACCTAGCGCGGCATGCACTCCTTACGTTCCTCTTCCCCTCTGCATTACTCATTAGCAAAGCTCGGAACTTGGGGACTTGTGTCGTGTGCCAGAGTAAGGTTACAGGTACAACGTACACAAAGCTCACGCTGCAAGTGCTCAGGGACAGTCGTGTGTACTAAGAAAGTGGCCACAACTAATGACAGGAAGACGGACGAAGAAACTGTTATGTCGAAGCCAATGACATTCAGAGAATTAAAGGTAAACGGTCTGTTTAAGGAAATAGGAAATACGTGTTATTTCGAATGGGTATTATAGAAGTTTGAAAATACATTTTGTTTTAAATTTAAGATACAGAATTTCGTGGAGAATTCGGAGGAGATACATTTTTTTTTTTTCGAATGGAGAGTTTATATTTTGTAAGTTGTGCCACACACAAACTAGAGGCTGGAAACGGAATTCATTGAAAGGCATTGCAGTTCCTCAAATTGGAGAAAAAACTGTTCATAGCCATGGATCGAGACGTAGAGGGGCTTGCCCTAGTAGTGACACACTAATTGAAAACTATTTTCGAGAAAAATTTAGGATATACTTATCTTTCTCAGATATGAGATCGGCTAGCAACTGCTGAAAATCGAACAGAAAACAGTAACAGTGAAAAAATTCAGTATTTTAAGTCTACTACCGAAAAATCTTCGAATGTAGGTAGTCATACACTGTAATAAAATGTACACAGCAGAACAGTAAATTTGATATATGTTTCATGTTTATTTTTATTATATATATATATATATATATATATATATATATATGCTATGAAATTACGTGTAAATTTGATATATGTTTCATGTTTATTTTTATTATATATATATATATGCTATGAAATTACGTGTAAATTTGATATATTTTTCATGTTTATTTTTATTATATATATATATATATATATATATATATATGCTATGAAATTACGTGTTTCAACCTATCATAATATTATCAATATATTGTCGGAGGCAGAAACCACTTTTGTAGCAGACCTGACAGTACCTCCGAGCTGGAAGCGGGAGTTTGTTGACATTGAAGTCCGGTCGCTTAGCCACGTGCAAAGACACAAGTCCCCAAGTTCCGAGCTTTGCTCATTAGGTGCGCGACAGTTCGCTGCGTTGCAAGATTTATTTTAACGATTTTCGCCGCAATTATTCAATTTAAATTAATGGGTAAACGGTTTGATATTCAAAAAAAGATTGAAGACATTAACTGTTCAGATAATTTTTATCTATCTGCTTGTATAGCAACCAGCCATTTCTCTCGCGGCCATTACCGCAATATAGCGTTGTAAACATTGGACAAAGACTATTTTTTCCTGCTTAAAGGTGCTTCATCGAAGGAAAAATGTAATAAAAGTTTATTATATTGAACATGTAGAAGCACTTCTTAAATTTTGGTGCATCGGTTTCCTTCCACCCAGTACAGGACGGGTGTGTAAAACAAATCGCTCGCAGTTCTTATCTCAGAAGCCAAAAGAAAGTAAGTCCAAAATCTCCAGTTTGAGATATGGTGAGATGAATGTTTCACTCTTCCTAAATGTTTCTCTTTATAAACAGTATACCAAAGTGATATGAAACGTGGTATTAAATATTTAATTTAGGTGACAACAACTGAGTTTAAATACGTGCTTCATAGTCCTAAAGTAAACCCTCTCTTCATATAGGCCCTGCGTTTATAAATATTATTATGTATTATTATTATTATTATTATTATTATTATTATTATTTTACTACCAATCTGTGTAGCTCTACTGATGAATTGTATATAGGCCTACTATAAATTGAATAGTAGTCTGTATAGCTCAACTGATGAATTGTTTATGAATATAAATTGAATTAATCTACTTGATATTAATTGCATAAATTTGTATAGCTTAATGAAAGTATGCTTGTAAATTGAATTATTCTGCTTACTTTGTATTGTATATATTTGTATAGTTTAGGCCGATGAATTGTATATGCTTTAAATTGAATAGTAATCTGTATAGCTCTATTGATAAATTGTTTGTGTTTGTAATTTGAAGTAATTTGCATGATATGTATCATCAATTTCTGTATATCACAACTGGTTGAATTGTTTATGCCTTAAATTTAATTAACTTACTTGTTTTGTATTATACATGAAGGTCAACTGATGAATGATCGTTTGCGTTTGTAAATTTAATAATCTCATTGGCTATGTATTGTATACTTTTAGTAGAGCCATCGATGTAGCTCAGTCGGCAGACTCGCTGGGCTGCTGATCCGGAGCTGCGTTCGGGTTCAGGTTGGATCCCCCTTTGGTCTTTGGTTTCTTCCGAGGTTTTCCACAGCCGTGGGACTGAAGCCGGATGGTCTATGGCGAGTCCTCGGCATCAACCCCTTTGATTTGATTACCCCCCTTTGATTTGATTACCTGGTTGCGTTTTTCCGAGGTTTTCCCCTACCAAAAGGCAAATGCCGGGTAATATTTTGGCGAATTCTCGGACCTCACCTCATCTCACTATATTTCGCCAAAATATTGTAAAAAATTGCACAAAACTGTAAAAATTGTAGAAAATTACTAAATTGTAAAACTGTAAAAAATTGTAAAAATTGTAATTGTAATATTGTAAAATTTTGACTTGTTCCACATCTTAAAGCTTCATTGCTCATGTAAGATCTATGGAATAAAATAAATGAATGAATTATTATTATTATAATTATTATTATTATTATTATTACAAACAGGTTTGCAATGTAATATCACATCTTCCTGTGACCAATATCCTACGTTCTTATTTTTTTCTCCAATTCTATCTATCTTCCTAGTCCTTCCTCTGCCAACGCTTTCTTTATGTATTGCAACCAGATGTTTTACGATCTACCTCCATCTCTCCTTCCCTGTGGAATCCAATCTAAAACTCTTCTTGGTAGGCTTCCATTATCCATTCGCTTTACATGACCATACCATACTGTATATATTTTACGAAATCTAAAATTGAATTTTCTTTATTCATCTGCTGTCTGATCACTTCATTTCTTATTTTTTCAAGTTTAGAATGTCTGGCCGAACGTCGTAAAAAATCCATTTCTAATGCTAGTAATTTTTTATTGGGTTATTTTACGACGCTGTATCAACATCTAGGTTATTTAGCGTCTGAATGATATGAAGGTGATAATGCCGGTGAAATGAGTCCGGGGTCCAGCACCGAAAGTTACCCAGCATTTGCTCGTATTGGGTTGAGGGAAAACCCCGGAAAAAACCTCAACCAGGTAACTTGCCCCGACCGGGATTCGAACCCGGGCCACCTGGTTTCGCAGCCAGACGCGCTGACCGTTACTCCACAGGTGTGGACTAATGCTAGTAATATTTACCGCAAATTTTGATTTAGCTTCCATGTTTCCGCTCTATATGTTGTGAAACTATAGACTATAGACAGATAAATGTTTATTTTTGTTTCCTTAAAAATAGTCTTGTTCAATAATATTCCATTTACATAACATCGCTGTTGCTGATCTTCCTTTATTTTTCCTATGTTTAATATCATCTTGTGTAGCATTTTTTATTAATTTTGACTCCTAAATATTAATTCAGTTAAATTGGAAATCCTATATTAAGATCTGCATATAGTGTGTTAGTTGGGAGGCCGGAGGGAAAAAGACCTTTGGGAAGGCCGAGACGTAGATGGGAAGATAATATTAAAATTGATTTGAGGGAGGTGGGATACGATGGTAGAGACTGGATTAATCTTGCTCAGGATAGGGACCAATGGTGGGCTTATGTGAGGGCGGCAATGAACCTCCGGGTTCCTTAAAAGCCAGTAAGTAATAGTAGTATTTTAAGATCTTAAATGTCTTGAACGTGTGTTTGTATTTAGTATAGTGATCGATTGAGTTATTTGCATTTCACAGTCTCATGTAAATAACATTTTGTATCCTTGCGACATTGTCTATATAATTCCTGTTGACGATAGAGATCTGCGTTTGTTTAACGCGAACAAATTAGTTCCTTCTGGGAAATCAGCCGCCGGCCATTTGGTTGTGGTACATTTAGCTTCACGATTATCTTGCCGGTTGCTAAGTGACGCGGCTTTCACTTGAACTCCTCTCTTACACTTCCTGAATGGGCTGTTCCGTCTGGTGAATCTTACGTGTCTGACTAGTTTATGGATGACATAACAGCAAACCGACACTTTCATTCTAAGAAGTCTGTTTCTCTAGTGCTATTATTTCACTGTAAATTCATTTTTGTCACATCACGATCTGATCTACACTGAATAGCCTGTCATTAACAACAATATTACCGTCATCTACAAATTATGTTCAAGTATCTTGCCTCTTATTTTTTCTTTGAGAGCCTAGTAATTGTCCGTTCTTCAGGTTTTTATATTCAGTGAGTCACAGTCAACCCACAAAAACTCATCGACTTTCCAATTTTCTATGTTAACCATTGTTTTCGTGCCCGAAACATGTTTGCAACTTTGGCAGTTCCTACCGTAAGGCGAGAATTTGAATGATTTCTCTAAGTAATATCGCCTATAAAATATTGTATGTGTGTATGTATGTAATATAATGTATGTATGTATGTATTGTTAATCCTTTTTACAAGCATATTCCATTACAAAAATGCACTACTACATGCTAATAGACTACACATTACAATATTGCTAACTCTTCCGAATACAATATATACACATTATTGCTAGCCTATTCTACGTTCCCTAAATTTACTATTTACAACATGTTACCATCTGTGCTATTGTTGAATCTTTTAAATACTTTGTACAACACTATTTTAGTACCTATTCCCTTTTTCTATTTACAGATAAAAAATCAATACTATTGCTAATGTATGTATGTATGTATGTATGTATGTATGTATGTATGTATGTATGTATGTATGTATGTATGTATGTAAAATTAAAAAATTATGTTTTATTTAACAACTCTCGCAACTGCAGAGGTTATATCAGCGTCGCCGGATGTGCCGGAACTTTGTCCCGCAGGAGTTATTTTGCATGCCAGTAAATCTACTGACATGAGCCTGTCGCACTTAAGCACACTTAAATGCCATCGACCTGGCCCTGGGTCGAACCTGCAACCTTGGGCATAGAAGGGCAGCGCTATACCAACTCGCCAACCAGGTCGACTGTATGTATGTATGTATGTATGTATGTATGTATGTATGTATGTATTCACACTGCAAATGGGTAAATACCCGGAGGCAGTGGTAACTAATTACACTCAATAATAACAATTTAATAATAAACACCATTAATAATAATAATAATAATAATAATAATAATAATAATGCAATCACCATTAATTGTAATCTAATACTGTATGTATACTAATGTGTTTATTTTTATTTCTACTGTGTACATTTTTTATTGAATTATCGGCTTCTGTTTTTGTGTGATTCGTATTTGATTTTAACAACATTAATATGTATTCCACTATGTTTATTTTTATTTTATGAGGTAAATTTTTATGTAACTACCTCTTTTGAACTCATTATGTACCTAAATTGTATCGGTATGTAATTACTTAATTCTGATCCAGTTTTATATTCAACTATGTAAGCAAGTTTTAATCCTGGTTGAGTGTAAGAGAAGGCCTTACGGCCTTAATACTTCCAGGTTAAATAAAGCCATTATTGTTATTATTATTATTATTATTATTATTATTATTATTATTATTATTATTATTAATACAACTATACATCCACTGTAATGTGAGTGACATAAATACAGTACATTTTTCATAATTTAAGTATATTCTACAGAAATTATATCTGTAGTGCTCGGGAAAAGTGGCACAAGTCAAAAATGTTAATTTTACAAGAGAAGGAAAAAAACTGTCTTCACATTGGTTTATGTCGATGCAGATATTCTTATCCTGCTATCACCATTATATTTTAATGTACAGGATTGTTTCGGGTCTCTGATAACGAATTTGAATGACATCATGTGCGTTAGTAGTCTCACGACAGCTGTACTGTGGCGCGAGGTGACAGACCAATAGTGAGTGATCTCATAGAGTGCACGGCGACTCACAGCATAAATTCCCAAGAAAATCGAGCCTTATTTGGAGGAATACATAACAACCCCTTCCGATGCCAAGTACAGTTAAGTGAAAATAAAAGAAGCCTGCAATAGAGAGGTTTCGTTATTTCCAAGAAAGGCATCTTCTGTGTAATTAATAAGATTGGTAAAGTTCGAATGGAATTAATTTGTATCACTTCGTGGGGTGCAGCGACTTGTGACGGGGATGGATTTGCTTGCCTTTTCCACTCTGTAATTAATCCCATCCGAGCTTTGCCAGTCTTATTGGGTACACACAAGATGCCTTTCTTGGAAATAACGATACCACGTTTTTTGCAGGCTCCTATGATTTTCACGTGACTATACTTGGCATCGGAAAGGGTTGTTATGTACCCCTCCCAAAAAGGCTCGATTTTCTTGGGCATTGCTACTGTGATACACCGTGCACTCTGATTATGAAATCACTCACTACTGGTCTGTCACCTCTCGCCGCAATTCAGCTGTCGGTGTGATTCCTGAAGCAAATGACGTCATTCAAATTCGTTATCAGAGATCGGAAACAACTCTGTACAACAGAAAAATCATACCTCTCCAATTTTTAGAAGATCAGAGTTTTCCATTACCGTGTATTTATTTATTTATTTATTTATTTATTTATTTATTTATTTATTTACTTACTTACTTAATTACTTAATTACTTACTTACTTATTTACTTACTTACTTATTTATTTATTTACTTATTTACTTATTTACCTACTTATTTACTTATTTATTTATTTATTTATTTATTTATTTATTTATTTATTTATTTATTTATTTATTTATTTATTTATTTATTACTTATTTACTTATTTACTTATTTATTTATTTATTTATTCATTCATTGATTTATTTATTTATTTATTTATTTATTTATTTATTTATTCATTTATTTATTTACTTACTTACTTATTCATTCATTCATTCATTCATTCATTCATTTATTTATTTATTTATTTATTTATTTATTTATTTATTTATTTATTTATTTATTTATTTATTTATTTATTTTGCTAATAATTGTAACATAAAATATAATATATACAGAAAAACTTTAGCTCGCTCCTGAAAGTGTAGAAGTCGTGCTCAGGGGCGGATTCCTGAATAGAAATTTAAATTTACAATTTTTCAATTTTTATAAAATCCATACATAACTTTTTAAATTTAATACTAGAACAATTAGAATTGACAAGATGAGGATATTTAAATATAAATTTGTTATATATTCTTGAGCCTAAATTACTACTATGATTAAATACTGTAACAGTGTTGCATTTTGCTTCAAACAATCTTACAGTAAGTTATTCATGTCCTTGTCTTGTAATGCGAGTGACAGCACATTTAACATAAATATGATTTCTAGTATAACTGTACACATATTTTTAGCTTTCCCACTGGGTAATGAAATGAAAATATACAATTTAAAACAGAAACTGTATAATTAAGAATGTGTGATGAGAGTTGTTACATTGCAATGTGTGTGAAGGTGGAATGACCTTAACAGCAACAAATACAATTAGAAACAACCACAAAAATTTCACGCCAGTGCGGTACCGTATAAAATAAATAATTTTTAACATAATAAAATGGCTGCCAGAGGAATGGAGTAGGTAAAGCAAAAGCAGGGCTACACTCACACAGTTTTCAATTTACACAGAAGTACTGCGCAACAAAAGCAACTTCCATGCAGAAACAGAAGCCATACTTGCTTCACAGCAACTCGTACTCGCTCCAAACAAGTTAAATTCAATGGCAGACATACTGTATAACCGTTAACCTCAGACAATAGTGCACCAACAAAAACAATAACTAAAATGAGAAAACTGATTAAAACACTGAGACGGCAATGTTTGTCAGTGTTCGTGACATTAGGATACTCCTACACGACAACGACCACAATCGCCATCTGTGCCAACTATTCACATGTCAATCGCCACAACACAAGTGACCAGCACCTTTGCGAATGAAGCCCGAAGTGAACAGACGGCATTTGTTTTTTTTTCACTATGGTTACTAGTGTTATTTCTAGTTTTGTTATGTCCTCTTCTCATTTCAATCTACAGGACGTTAAATTATAGTAATATGCGTTACAAGAGCGGTATGTTGAAGTTTTCATGTTCGAGGAAAAGTTTGAAAAAGCGAAACGTAGTTGAGCTTTTTTAATTTCCGAGAATTGAAAGAAAACACACCGGTCGCGTATCGTACATTATTTTGTGCGAAGATCGTTTATTACATACCTGAAAGAGGAATTTCTAATTAGTTGCAATGAAATCTCCATCTTGGTTTCTGTTCAATGACGGCAAATTTGCAAAGCAAAAATATCTATCTTCAACATTGTTGCTTTAAAATGTTTTCTGTGTTTACTATACTCCAGCAGGTCGTGATATATACGTCTGTCTTTTTTTTCCCTCCTGTCTATGATGAGTCTGGAATCTTGTTGATTTTTTCACGGCTTCCTTAATGTTACTTGCATCACGAATGCAGTAACTGTAGTGGAGGTATAGAGTTTACTTAATTTTTGCAAATATTTAAAAACAATAATTAACATTGCAATTTAGGTGAAAGTGCAGTGGTAAGTTTCCAATTTATAATTATTACTATATTGAACGTCTCTAAAAATAATATGTTAAAAGCCTAAAGCAGTAAAATCAATATGTCACTTAAGCGGTAAGAAGAGGGAAATTGTTATGTGTGTTAGGTTGGGAATACTGAATGTGGAATTTTAGACTTTCCGCGGATTGGTTTTGTACGGAAACCAAGCAATTACGCACGATCTCGCACAATAGTAATATGCGTTACAAGAGCGGTATGTTGAAGTTTTCATGTTCGAGGAAAAGTTTGAAAAAGCGAAACGTAGTTGAGCTTTTTTAATTTCCGAGAATTGAAAGAAAACTTACCGCTCGTGTATCGTACATTATTTTGTGCGAAGATCGTTTATTACATACCTGAAAGAGGAATTTCTAATTAGTTGCAATGAAATCTCCATCTTGGTTTCTGTTCAATGACGGCAAATTTGCAAAACAAAAATATCTATCTTCAACATTGTTGCTTTAAAATGTTTTCTGTGTTTACTATACTCCAGCAGGCCGTGATATACGTCTGTCTTTTTTTTTCCCCCAGTCTATAAATGCGAACTTAAAACAAACGGTAAGGTTATGTAATGATTTATTTTTCATTTTAATATTTTAACAATATTATTTATATAACATAATGCAGTAATAACATCTGCATCTGGAATCTTGTTGATTTTTTTACGGCTTGCTTAATGTTACTTGCATCAGGAATGCAATAACTTTTGTGCGAGATCGTGCGTATTTGCTTGTTTTCCGCACAGAACCAATACGCGGTAAGTGTGAAATACCACATTCAGTATTCCCAACGTAACACACATAACAATTTCCCTCTTCTTACCGCTTAAGCGCGACATTCATTTTACTGCTTTAGGCTTTTAACATATTATTTTTAGAGACGTTTAACATAGTAATAATTATAAATTGGAAACTTACCACTGCAATTTCACCTAAATTGCAATGTTAATTATTGTTTTTAAATATTTGCAAAAATTAAGTAAAGTCTACTGTTTTGCTTCAAATTGGTTGAGGGAAAACCTTGAAAGAACTTCAACCAGGTGACTTGTCCCAACCAGGATTTGAACCCGGGTCGTTCGTTTCACGGTCAGACATTTAACAGTTACTTCACAGCGGTGAACATGAATTCGAGGATAGGCAATGAAAAAACAACCTCAACCAGACAACTTAAAATCGAGATTTAAACTGAGGACCGCCATTCTTGTACACAGATGCTTTGACCATTGCTTCTTAGGAATCGACTCGTTATAAACTTATTTTATTGTGAGTAGTCGTAATGGGAATCTGTATTCTTTTTCGAGGAAATAGTTACATATGCAATGACTTCATCCTCAGCTCTGGCCAGAACGAATGGATAGACGGATTATTTCATGTGAAGTATTAAAGGATTTAATTAGCATAGTGGTTTCATTCAGGATGAACCAAAGGGATTGCCAGCGTAGAGAGTTAGAATGGTAGGCGAACCGAACAAGTTGCGGGTTCGAGGAAAAGAGCTAAGCATTCTGTCAGCCATTCCGATTCACATCGGAGTCTCACAGGATTTTTTTCTCTCGCGCTTGTTGCTTAATGAATCCTAAATGGAAACAACTACAACTTGCACTCTATTCGTAATTAGTCAACAATAGTAGTTACTATTATCATATCAAAATCTTCACCATCGTTTTGAATTCGATCCTATATTTTAATGTACAGTAGTGGCAAAAAAAACCGGACCGACCCTTGTAGCTGATTTCAGAGCCTTGTTCACTCCAGAGCACGATAGACTGGTAACTAAGACTTTCGTGGTTCGAATCCTGCCTGAAAAGGAAACTCCTTTTTGTTCCTTATTCAAATTTATTCCCAATAATTTTCGATTGCTGGTAAAATTCATGTTCTGCGAATAATAAGTTAATTAAGTAGTAAAATATCGCTGCAATCGAAAAGTATTGGGAATAAATTTGAACAAGGAACAAAATAAAAAGTTTCCTTCCCAGGCAGTATTCGAACCACGAAAGTCTTAGTTACCAGTCTATCGTGCTCTGGAGTGAACAAGGCTCTGAAATCAGGTACAAGGTCGGTCCGATTTTTTTTTTTTGCCACTACTGTACTTTCACACTTCCGGAGTTGTGTATAAAATATTATCCTCACTTTTTTTTAAATGTTTGTATTGTATTTATTTACATTCCATGGTATTCGTACATGACTTCACAGCTAGAATATGGAACATGTCAAAAAATCTGAATAGTACTACAAAGTCTTAATTATAGTCACAGTCTAGTTGAAATAGCCTATATACAGAAGAATTTTACAATATACTAGTACAACAGCAGGGGTTAGTATTGATACTTAATAGACAGAAATATTCATGCAGCGTTGTTGAATGTCATAAATTCACCTACAGAATACAAGGCGTGAAAAATTAAGCACTTCTTCAATTTGACCCTAAATAATCTTATGTTTTGACTTTGATTTTTTATGTTGAAAATGTTTACTGTCATACAACGCACTCCTTTTGATAGCACGATATACTTGCCGACGGAGTATGAAAGTCATTTTTTTACTATTATTTATGCTTTGAACTGTTGAATTAGTTACAAAGTTTTCACGATTACATACGAGGAAGTTTACTAATGGAAAAATACAGAGTGAGTAAAAAGTATGGAACAATGCTTGTAACTTTTTTATTTATAACTTTATGAAGAAGCTATTTATACAAAAGTTGTAGCGTATCAAAGTAGCAATATTTTAAACATGTTTTCAAAACTATGATTTCCATTTATAAAGGGTGTCCCAATGAGTCTGTTTTTTAAATGGCACCGTATGCTTATTTCTCAATTTTTGGATTCTTCAGGTCTAGGTACGTATAAATTCATATTTTTTTCGCCATTTATAAGCTTTTGTTTTGTAAAAATTACCTCTTTTTATGACAATGTATGTGTATTGAATAAAGAGAAATTTTAATGGGTATGAAATGACGCATCACATTCAAAGCAAAGTTGTTGGTGAATCAGCTGTGTTACAGTAACCAAATTCATGCATGTGTACATTACATATGTTTAGAACATGTTTATAATAAATGTACTAATATATAAAGAGTCCACTGCAAGAATGATGGATGTCACTTTCTTGTCGAAAATGAACCAAAACTGTCAATGCATAGCTTAAGACATATAGAATGTACATAGAGAGTTATATGGCATTTACACTGATAGTCATTGTCCAGTAATGATAGGAAAATCACAGTTAAGCTTTGAGCGCTAAGCATTTCAAACTTTCAATTGCTTCTCCTGCAAAATGTATTCCAAATGACATCCATCATTCTTGTAGCGAACTCTTCATATCATTAATTGTTTGTTTGTAAATTACAATTTACAAACGTGGGATAATTTGGGTATAATTATAGGTTAATTGCTAACTAGACTAGTTTTCGTTCCAGATCATGCCACGCACACAAATTATGGATTGGTGAAAGGCAAATATCCGAATTGTTATCTGTCCCTGTTGTTAATGGGAGATATATTAAGTTAAAAAAATTAATCTTATCAAGAACTTAAGCGTTGGCTGAAATTTGTTTATCTTGTTAGGTCTAATTAATTTTTTTTAATCTCTGTATTGTGTTCTAGAAAACATACACTAACCTATGGCTGGGATAATTTGATTTACTAAGGACTTTAAGACGTGTTTTACTTCAATAATATACATTATACCCAAAATTGAGTTTTAATTAAACCTAGGGTTATTATTATGAGATGAAGAGGCAACATACTTGAAAATTCAATAGAATTATTTTAGAAGTTCACAGTGCTAACATACAAAAACTGACTGGAAAATTTTATCAGGGTAACTGGCTATGAGTCTCTAAACTTAAAAAAAAAAGCTGTTTCATACCAAAGTTACTCCAACCCACCCTTTTTCTAAATTAAAACTGTTAAGAGGGGATATTACACGAAGGAGGGGCATATTTGATAAAATGTGGTAGTTATTCTTATGGCCCACCGTTGTGGAGGAATGGTTAGCATGTCTGACCGTCAAACGAGCGGGCCCGAGTTCAAATCCTGGTTGGGTCACGTTACCTGGTTGAGGTTCTATTCTGGGGTTTCCCCTCAACCCACTAAAAGCAAATGCTGGGTAACTTTCGGCGCTGGATCCTGGACTCATTTCTCTGGCATTATCACCTTCATCTCATTCAGAGACTAGATCAATGGTCCTTAGCACACTCCATCCTCTTACCCGCGGAGAAGACACTGCACTATGGTGCATTCGTAGCTGCTAGCGGGTATGCTCTCTATCGTAGAAGAAGGTAAAGTCGATCAAAATTTTGCAATTTTTTAATGATATTGAGGTTATGCAATGGAGCGAATTCCTCAGAAAATAGCATTTTGTCGTGATATCCTTCACTTATGAAGACACGTTACAAGAATTGAATTACAACCTATAAAAAACTGTTTTTTTAACTTGTGATCGAAGTTACCTGCTTAAATAGGGTAAAGTCGATCACCATTGAATTTTTAGTTTAAGATCGATTTTAAAATATTGCTGAGTAAAGTCGATCACTGTTTATGTTTTTAAAAACCAAATTAAGTGTATTACATATATTTTATTTGTTATAAAGAGTGTAAAAACAATAATAATCTTATATATATGCCTATAGCATTATGTAGTGTATCTTTTGTTACTGTGACCATACTATTCGATACAATTAGGCCTATAAGTCTCCACTGTATAATCGTGACTATGATTGCCAACTTATAAAACATAAAAACACATTTTAATACTTCACATAGCAACAAACAAAGATTTAAGAATTCAAAATTTACATTGAAATACCACCCTTCAATTATAATCTAAATGCAATTCAACATTGCTTAGGTTTATATCAGATGTTATTTGAAATCTTCCTCTTCTCATGTCACTTTAGAAACTACGTTGTTCCCATAGTCAGGTACAAAGGGGTGTACAAAATATGTTCCTTTGGCAGTGCTTCTCTTAAGCAAGAAATTCACCATAATTTCGTCTTCCTCTTTCTCCACTATCCCATCAGTACAAGCTATACTATGACACTTTTCTGTTTATAAATGTTAGTTGGAGGTATTTTGGTGAACAATTTATTCTTCCTGCTGGTCCTATCTGTTTCGAGTAGGTCGATGGCATGATCGACTTAACCCTACAAAGGTACAAGTTTTTTTTTTTAAATAATAAGTTTCAATACTAACATTTACGAACTGCAAAACTATTATTTCAGGATGCAATCTCAACGAAAAGTACTTACGTATACTTCCTGTCTTCTTTCACTGCTGACTATAATTTAGAGTTTGTAAGACTTTGTTTTCATTTAAGAGAAAAAGTTGAAAATAACAATTTTCACTTCAACGGTAGTTACACAGTGTTCCCATTGTTGGCATTCGTAGGCTTTTTGTTGTCCGTCTCGCTTACATTTACAATGTCAGGCAGTGAAGTCAGCATAACAAAATTTTAACAAGTAACTGAGAAAATATATAATTGTCAATAAAAATCGCAAATGATCGATTTTACACCGACTGATTAACTTTACCCACTTCTACGGTACCTCTATCCTGCTGCTCGACGGGGCACAACACGTCGCTCCGCTTATCCTTTAGGGTACGTACACGTTGGAGCGACGACAAACGATAAAAGAAGCAGCGATGCTATATCAGAGAGAATTGAAGCATGCATTGTCATTGAGGTGTGCATATTGGAATAACGATAAAAGCGAAGATGCACGATAAAAGCGACGAAAATGAAAAGTTCCATTTTCTTCGCTCTTGTCGTTCATACGATCTCTGATTAAGATAATATTAATCTGTATAATTACCGGTGGTTATCAATATATCCGAATATTAATCGATTTATTATTATTTCGGCTTATTAAATTAGTTATTGTAGATATTGACAAATTGATCAGTTGTGTATTTATTCGTCATGTGTTATGTGATCACAGGAACCAATCAAACACAACGAATTTATACTATCTTTGGGATGAGAAACGGGTTTAATTTTGTACGTATTTAAGTTATATTAACCTTGAACTTAGCAGCTGATATTTCCTATAGTCTTCTTTCATTAAGTGGATGTATAGAATATCTTCTACTGACTATTACACTCTTACTACGTCATACTACTTTTGACCAATAGAACGGTACGAAAGGACGTATTTCAACCAATCATGGCTGCTTATCGCACAATTTTATCGCGTCCCTAGCATTTGTTTCTTTGTTTGCCAACATTTGAAACTGCGCTGGTCTGGACGTCAAATATATATATATATATATATATATATATATATATATATATATACACATATATATAAATTACAAATCACTCCAGTCGATGCACAGCAGTTTCAAATATGACTCGCATTGGCATTCAAGAACAAGAATTAATAAAAATCACTGATCATACCTATGCATCTTCTGAAATCCGATTTACAAATAAATGAAGAGCACCATTCGGAAATCCTGAATAAGTTGAATATACCATGAAGGCCTAAATCAACGAGTTCCACTTCTATTACGCACACGTCCAATATAACATCAATTGAACCACCAACCACATTCAAATTTGAAAATTGTACATTTAATAATTATTCCTTTTAAAATTATTCATGTTTATGTTTTATGTCATCGTCGTTAATTAAAACTTTTCTAACACTTGTGTACAGTATATTAGTTAGGTTATGTTATAGCTTCTGCTATATGATGTTATGGATAGTCACGTATCAGAGATTGTTTAATATTAAGATTTATTGAAAATCATCTTTCAAGTGACGTTGATTACTGGGATTCGAATAATTGAAGTGAAATGCAACTGTCTTAATAAAAATGAAACTGAATCAACAAAGCCTTCTTGACTAGTAACATTGCCATAGTGTATAGATCGAGAACTTCTCGACGAGAAGGCATTGCTCACTACTGCCATCTAGCATGCATCTAGCGTAATATTTGTAATGTTGAGATGGTACAATAATACATTTGAAGACAGTTGTATTTTCGTAAGTCAATTAATATTTTATTGTATTGGAGTACTTCGTTACTTCTAATCTTTATATACTTTCTTCTAATCGTGTAATAGTCAATTAAATCCCACTCGAGTTTTGATTTTCTCTAGATAAATCAAAACGTCTAGTGAGATTACTGTTGATAAATCAAAATGTTCGCTTCCCGCGTCCTCGTTGCTCCGATACGAACACTTGATTCTTTGATAATACCAAAGCGTCGCTAGGTCATTTCTTTTATCGTTTATCGTTGCTCCAACATGTACGTACCCTTACCCATTTCAGCGACTGCTGACGACCACTGGACTAAATAGTCGTCATGGCTGCTTTTGGAAACCGGACTTCGTTACCTCCTCAAATTCGATACCATGCTGGGGGGGTACCGATCACATACGCTTGCCAAAATTTCATGGAAGAAATTCTTCACTTAAGAGGACTCGAACTAGTGCTCATCTGTAACGCGAGTCAGGAATAATGCCTTAGACCTTAGCACACGATCCTAGGACGTGGAATTGTAATAGTTAACATGATACAAGGAAAAAATGATATTCAAGACATTTGACATATATTTCATGTTAGAAAAATGTATAAATAGAATCAAATAGACGGAACATCTGAGGCATATGAATTAGGAAAGGATCCCAAGAGAGATTTTAAGATATCATTCCGGACGGAGTAGAGTTTTGGAACGTCCAATTAAATATGGAGAGACTCTTTTGAGAGCAGAGAAAAGAGGAAGAAGAAAATCCTTTGCTGCGAATAAAATAAGCATTCGATGTATTTATAGTTAGATACGATACCATAGTTATTATCAACAGTCGAACAAATTATTCCCAAAGCAGCATTTTGAAATGTGTACGAGGATATTGCCTGCCTGTTATAACGCCGTCTTCAGTGCAATATTTTCAGAGCATTAATTTAAGAGGAGACTATAAAGACGTGCTAGTTTCCTTCCCCTCTTCTTGGCAAGGATTAAGCAGTTGGTCTACTCCGTCTCTTTTTCTAGCGGATTGTTAGTGCAGGGCCACTTTGAGGTAACGCTCGGCATTCATCCTTCTTTGTGCCCATATTTCCCTGAAGTTGGAACAATTCCCGTCGTGACAACGCACACCAAAGCCATCATTGTGCTGAAGCCCACAGACAAGGTCAGTGAAATTGAATCAAACCATTGTTCACTCGTCTTGGCTTTCATTGTTCAGTTGACATAGTGAAGCTCCTGTGATTAATTGTGAAATGTAATGTACGGTATGGCAGGTCAGAACACTATACTGCATCTCTCTTTCTTTCTCTCTGTCTAATCCACTCTTAATTCTAACAAATTATAGTCCATTCTTATCTTTGTGTGACAAAATTAATACCGATAGTACAAGAGAGTTCTGCGCGGGTTCGGGTCAAGCCCGTGGGTCTAGGCCCGTTCGCCGGGTTGGGGTTGAAAGTCACTTATGCTTGTCGGGATGGGACGTGCTAGGACCTTTAAAGAAAAGCAAATCATTTTTTTCCAGCGAATTATTTACTCTATTCAACATCTACTTGGAGGATTTAATAAAGAACTGTTTTCAGAACATGGGAGGAGTGATAGTAGAAGGAAGAAGAATAAAATACGTAAGATTTGCTGATGATATGGCGTTGTTAGCAGAAGAGAGGATGATACTAAAGATAGATAGATAGATAGATAGATAGATAGATAGATAGATAGATAGATAGATAGATAGATAGATAGATAGATAGATAGATAGATAGATAGATAGATAGATAGATAGATAGATAGATAGATAGATAGATAGATAGATAGATAGATAGATAGATAGATAGATAGATAGATAGATAGATAGATAGATAGATAGATAGATAGATAGATAGATAGATAGATAGATAGATAGATAGATAGATAGATAGATAGATAGATAGATAGATAGATAGATAGATAGATAGATAGATAGATAGATAGATAGATAGATAGATAGATAGATAGATAGATAGATAGATAGATAGATAGATAGATAGATAGATAGATAGATAGATAGATAGATAGATAGATAGATAGATAGATAGATAGATAGATAGATAGATAGATAGATAGATAGATAGATAGATAGATAGATAGATAGATAGATAGATAGATAGATAGATAGATAGATAGATAGATAGATAGATAGATAGATAGATAGATAGATAGATAGATAGATAGATAGATAGATAGATAGATAGATAGATAGATAGATAGATAGATAGATAGATAGATAGATAGATAGATAGATAGATAGATAGATAGATATGTGGGTGGGTGGGTGGGTGGATGGATGGATGGATGGATGGATGGATGGATGGATGGATAAAGTTCATTTATTAATAGATAATAAATTATACAAACTCATGTACACAAGATCTTTCGCACGAGTCCGTACGGCCATTCGTGCTATAGGGTAAACGTGCTTATTTCGGTGATACCCCTAATCCTGTGACACTTTTTTAACATTGAATGTCAGTCAAACCTTTGCCGCTCGACGATAGCGCCAGACATCTTTCTCGAAAGGAGGCATCTTTCGCCTCCTTTTGAGACATCGGTGAACTTCCTAGCAAGATACACAATCCAGTGACATTCAGTGAAAAAAAAACGTATCACGGAATTAGGCAACTTTGCCCTAACTGTGAACAGTTTGAAACTTCAAAGAAAACAAAAATAATACTACTAATAATATAATAGTAAAACAACAATAATTGTTATTATTATTACTACCGTTATCATTTATTATCACAATTACAACTCATCTAACTTCATACCAAACTTCACAAAAAAAAAATAATAAAAATAAAATAAATGTAAGATATGAAAGGAGAAAAACCATACACACACACAATGAAACATATAAACAATTAAATTCAATCCCTTATTGAAACTGCAACAAATAATCCAAATAATAAATATAATAATACATAAAAAACATACACACGCAATAAAAAACAAATAGAAAAAAAGACACAATAAATACAAAAAGAAGATTATCCCCTAATTACCTCATTCACTCAGTGTTAATACCACTCATTACAACACTAATAAATAACTCGGCTCCCTCCCCTTCGGCCAGTTCCACCCTCAACTGTCGAACTTTTGCCATAAATTTTCCCACACTGTCACAGAATTTAACGTTATTTAATATATCGTATGTTATGTTACTGGAGCTAAATTACAGCTGTGAGCAGTATGGGATGAAGATAGATGCAAATAAGACGAAGACCATGGTCATAGGAAGAAAAATACAGAAGATAAACTTGAGAATTCGAAACGAGGCAGTAGAGCAAGTGGACAGCTTCAAATACTTGAGGTGTATTACTCGTATAAGCAGTAACATGAGCTGTTGTCAAGAAGTCAAAACGAGGATAGCAATGGCAAAGGAAGCTTTTAATAGAAAAAGGAGCATCTTCTGTGAACCTCTGGAAAAAAAACTAAGGAAGAGACCAGTGAAGTGCTTTGTATGGAGTGTGGCATTGTATGGGGCAGAAACATGGACATTATGACGAAGTGAAGAGAAGCGAATAGAAGCGTTTGAAATGTGGATGTGGAGAAGAATGGAACGTGTGAAGTGGACAGACAGAATAAGAAACGAAGCTTTGTCGGAAAGAGTGGGTGAAGAAAGAATGATGCTGAAACTGATCAGGAAGAGGAAAAAGAATTAGTTGAGTCACTAGCTGAGAAGAAACTGCCTTACTGAAGGATGCACTAGAAGGAATGGTAAACGGGAGAAGAGTTCGGTTTAGAAGAAGATATCAGATGATAGACGACATTAAGATATATGGATCATATGAGGAAACAAAAAGGAAGGCAGAAAATAGGGTAGATTGGAGAAAGCTGGGTTTGCTGTGAAAGACCTGCCCTTAGGCAGAACACTAAATGGATAAATGAGTAAATAATAATAATAATAATAATAATAATAATAATAATAATGATCATCATCATCATCAATGGCTCTACATTCCTTTAAAGGCCTCACAGCCACTTATTAAAACGGAGGTGAACGATCATCCAACCTGAATGGAGGTATCGTGTGGTTAGCACGGTGATCCCCCCAGTCGTAATAGGTGGTTTTCGTAATTGGATTTCGCTATCTATTGTAGCTCACCAGTGGATTACGATGCTGAATGGGCATCGGTCCCATACACTGGACGAAATTTCGTGAGAAAATTTCTTCCCCATAAGGGGTCGAACCAGCGCGTACTCCGTAGCACAAGTCCTAGACACGATGTCTTTAAACCTCGACTCCACGACATAGGGCATCAATACAGAATAGAGTTTTCAAAAGTATTGGTAAATTTAAAAACCACATAATCTTCTATAACGTCATTTTAAAATCTGAAAAATGAACGGCCCTTCATCTGTTTTACATCCATAACGGTTCAAGTATTATCACATGTAGATCGGGTTCTGTAGAGAGACTAGCTGATATTTTTTAAGAAATTGATTCTGTTAAGAATACAAAGGAATCGGGAAAACTGCCTGTTGCGTCAGTTGTTACATTTAATAATATTTTACAAGAAACACAGATTAGAACAACTCAATCCGCATTCTTCAAAATATTATAAACTAGTTATATTAATTTATGTTTGTGGAAAGAAAGTGACTTCATCTATAAACTCATGCAAAATTAAAATTACTTTAAATTCAAGAAAGACTTTTTGTAAACAAAATCATAATGTAATATATGGAGTTTTAGATTAACAAATGCAATTTCTTCTGGAAAGAGACTGTAGTAAAGATCATAAGAGTCCACAAAATTAGAAAATATAGGCTATTTGACAAATTTGAATTACCTCCTACGTAAAAAAATCTATGTATAAAACAAGTTCACCACGAAGATATGCTGGAAGGGGAGAGGGAGAGAGAGAGAGAGATCCCTCTTTCTCTTCATAATTCCACATCTTGATCCTCATTCATGCAGTATATTCATGCCAGCTTCTTTTTCATTTTTTTTAAATATTAAAAGCATTATATACCATGAATAATTCTGTTTATCTGACCTGACCTTTAAGAGTACAACCTCCTATTTTTCTTAGCATGTTTATTTCTGTAGTTTATATTATAAGTAAAAATGAATTCGTTTATCTATTCAGATTCCTAATTGATCGACCTTGTATTTTATGTAGTCAATGTTCTGAAATTTGTGGAGCAAATCATAGATTTATACCTGTCGTAATTGAAAGTATCTCAACAAATGGTTTTATTAATAGAGACCAGAGTGCTGCAGAACAGCGCTTGCAACCGGTTTATATTCGACCGGTTGCAGATCAACCGGCCAGGTTGGACATTCGTTAGAATATCCAGCCTTGAAGCGGTTGCGCCTGGCTAGACAGAACCACAGATATAGAGGACAGAATACCAAGCGCATTTCACCATACAGGAACTCTGATGACATTTTGTAACTACACAAATGGAGTAATTGAAGGAAATTTACTTTTCATAATTAAGAAAAGGGTTAGCTTGAAATTCTTAGGAAAATATTTGGGGCTAAGAGGGATGACGTTACAGGAGAATGGAGATAGTTACACAACGAAGATGCACGCATTGTATTCTTCACCTGACATAATTAGGAACATTAAATCCAGACGTTTGAGATGGGCAGGGCATGTAGCACGTATGGACGAATCTAGAAATGCATATAGAGTGTTAGTTGGGAGACCGGAGGAAAAAAAAGACCTTTGGGGAGGCCGAGACGTAGATCATGGGAGAATATATCTTCGGAAATAAGCTCCGTAAGTGACGGCAAATCCTCGTGAATCACCCTGTATAACCTATTAACATTTTTTAAAACGCAAACAACATATTAAATCTTTCAAAATATGGAAACAAGGAATCGTACAGTTTAGTAAGACCTGTGGACTCGATGGAATGCAATGAAAGAATAGATTGGTGTAGAACGTAATGAGGCAATAAATAGAATGTGCAGATGAACCAAGGCCAAGTTTAAAAGTGGGGGTGGGATAGCGTGAGGCTCCATGTTCGTGATCCGCTAGCTCTCCAGTCGATACCGCACAGCCATTTATAGAACCATGCCAAGCCAATGTCAAGCCGACCAGCAGTCACAGTCGAACTCGCGTCCCTGCAATCTGTCCATCATTTGAGCAAATTCACACAGTGATTACAACGTATAGGCCTAGGGCGTCTGTTGTCCAATCCGGATACTAGATTTCAAATTACAAACGGTCCAGTTTAGGGTTACCAGATGTAAAAAATGAAAAGGAGGACCTTTTCTTGAAAAAGCAGAATTTTTTACAAAAAATTAGGACATAAAAATGTGACACTAATTTTGAATAATCCTGATAAGAATATAAATTGTTGAACTTAGTGTACACTAGAATTTAGTTTTCAAATTTTCTCATTTTCTTTTCTAGTTTCACCATCCTTCGATATCTTAAAGAATTGAAGATTGTACAATATTCGTTTATATGACGTCATTCCATTTTCGACCAATTAAGTGTAATGAAATTTTGAATTCCAACCAATCACTGTCACACTTTGCGATAATTTTTGCAGCTAGATTTATCGCTATCAATTTATCGCATGGTCGTTCTTTTGTTTAGTCGTCGCCAACTGTTTCCCCGTAAATTGATGATCATGAATACATTAAGATGCAACTACATATACATACTGTAAAGTAATGAATGCAAGATTGATATTTAATATTAATTAATATATTTACGCAGTGAAGACGACGTTCAAAACGGCGCACCATGTAGACACAAAATCTTCATGCATATTAATTGAACGTACCTTTTAAACTCGATTCTTTCAATATTCTTCCAAGATTGCACGCACACACGATTGGAATATTGAACTGTGTAGATGCAGCTTTAGTTCCGTTACACACTACGCGAGAATGCGTTTGTCGAGCTATAAAAAATTCTTTCGTGTAGCACTGATTGTAAGTAACGGTCGAAATAAGGCACAGCTGACATTGGTCCTGCTCCCACAGGTAACTTAACCTATAATTGTAGCCTATAAAATTTGTATTTTGTGAATGAAATGAAACAATTAATAGAAAGTCAGATGTTCAAATTTATGTAACATCATCGCATATCAAACCCAAAGAACTTGCATAGTAATAATAAGATCTTTGATCAAACTGCCTTCCGTATGGCGTAATAAAATTCGTGTTTTAATTACTCCTATCTATACAGAGATGGCTTCACTGTGTAGCAACATATCACGCTGTGAATACATAAGCATTGCTATATAACTATCCCCACACAGTTCTTAGTTTCTCTGCGTAGTGTGTAATGTAACGATGAAGTACTAAATAAAATGCGAAATTCTACTTCCACATCTACATCTTCGTCTTCTAATTCCATGTCCATTGTAGGCTATCTGAAAATATTACATTCCCTCATTCAGATTTGATAACTGCGTTTTCAACAATTCTTCATTTAATTAATGTATTAATCAGGTTACTGTAATTATATTATAAAATGTTAAATTAAATTATGATTTCAGCAGATAATCAAAATGTATTTATGTTATAATAATAATAAGAGAAAAGTGCTGTACATGTAATTAACATTGTTAAACCTGTAATTCGATTTTCCCATTTGGCATTACTGAATAATAACATCGAATTTCTTTATTACAGTAATCGATATTCATCTATTTCAATTTCACAATGTCTGAATAGGTTAAGTATTCGTAAATATACAATTATTAACATTTTGTGATCGAATTTTAGGGATATATTATTTACATTTTTATTTTATTCACGAAATAGTCCTAATAAATGTCACTCGAGGTCTGAGATTACTACAGATAACTTTAACACATACTCTACAGAGATTCGCCACTTGAATTAAACACGCATGCTCAGAGGAAACGGAAGTTCGGGAAGTACACTAATCGATAATAATTGAAAGCTACTTCCGCATCCTGTAATCGATATTTTCCATGATCGAAGCACCACCGCCTGCTAGACCACGGTTTTCATTCGATGTTCTTTGTTCATACTGGAGATTCGACTGCGATCTTTGATAAAGTGTTATACATCGCGCGAAAATTTGTATTTGTATGTCCAGTAGCATTAAAAAACGCGACAGTGTACGATTTTCTACAATGTCTGGCCGGACGCAGGATACACACCTAAAAAGCAGGACATGTCCGGCGAAATTCGGTAACCCTAGTCCAGTTAGAATCCTTAACGGAAAAAGTCTCAGCGATATTTTACTACTTAATTAATTTATTATTCCCAGAACATGAATTTTACCAGCATTCGAAAAGTATTGGGAATAAATATGAATAAGGAACAAAAAAATGTTTCCTTCGCGGGCAGGATGCGAACCACGAAAGTCTTAGTTACCAGTGTATCGTGCTCTGAAGTGAACAAGTCTATGAAATCAGTTACAAGTTTCGGTCCTGTTTTTTTTTTTTTTTGCCACTACTGTACATACTTTATATTACTTGCTACATGTTTCATTATAGTATGGTAATCACTAGGGCTAGGATTTTGATGACCTGTAAATTATGAAAAAATGTCCTAAAAATAATGCATTTATGTCTAAAAATCTTTCAAAAATGCCCTTAAAAATGCCCCAAAAATTGATCTTACATAATTGGCTTAGTAGTAAAGAGGTTCTGTACTACTTACTATTTAGATTAGTAATTAAATTAAATTTTACATAATTTTTTTCTAAGTAGTATACTTTAATTAATTATTTTACCTGATGTAGTTTTCATGTATAATCGTTCACCTCTGCTTCGGCATGTGGACGTGAGGTCAGCTGGTCGGTTTTGGCCCTTCATGAGCTGTAGCACCATGGATTTACTTTACTTTTAGTTTCCATGTAGTCTACTACAATGCCACTCTTATCCGGAATTAGCAGGTATAGAGGAGTCTATATTGAAGGGGTGGTTGGACTGATCCATTACATGGGGTGTACTACGTTAAAATGGAAATATCTATATATATATAATTTGAACTGGTAATGGAAATTACGGGAAAACGGCTGGACGGATTTTAATAAATGACCCCTCATTTTGAAGCTTGGAACTCAAAGTTTTTCGGTAAAATAGTAGTTTTTTACTGAAATGTCAATTTTTAAACATCATTTCCCTATTTTCCAAAATCCATCTGTCGTCAGTTTTGAGAACTAGCTAATAGCATTCACGGCCGACTTGATATTCCCTTCGGTTTTTTTTTTTTTTTTTTTTTTTTGTAAAGGAGAAGCGAAGCGAGAATCAAGTCGGTCGTGTTGCATTTCAGAATAAAACAAAACACAACACATACCACAGTAAACAATATTACACGAAGGCCATGATCTGCAAGAATGCTGACATATTTAGAGCTCAAATTAAATTGGTTATTAACAACTTAACTTACTAAAAATAATTTACAGGTTCGATTCTGTGGTGTGTAATTTTCTGGGTACAACTGTGTATTGAATATTAAAAACTACAAATCTTCAGGTGGTTTGATGACATTATTACAATTATAAATGAAATATTATTGTAGTTAATGCCATGATGTGACTATTTTTCATTACTTATACATATTAATGCTATATTGATGATATGAAAGTGAAACTTTTGGGGTTATATAAGTAGAAGTAGAGAATAACTTAAATTAGATTTTGATTTCTATATTTTACTGAGTGGCGGCTATATAGTATATATAGTATATGTTACTGAAAGCTATAAAATTTACGTAAGGTAATAATATTATTAAAAATCAAGTATTTTTATAATTATTAATCAAGTGGAGTTGGGTCTTTTTCATATATTTAATGGCGGTGTGGTGTAGATATTTATATGCGTGGTTCTTCTCTTCAGTATTGGCTCGAGAGAGAGTATCTTTCATTGTTATGGAAGCAAATAACTTTCCGAATGTCTGGTATTCTTCATTGAAAATAAATCTGAAAAATGTTTATTTGAACGTCTAATGAACTTAGTTTGCAGCATTTGCTGCACAAGCCACTAGTTTGTGTAGAAAAACGATTGAAATATCATACAAAATAATGGGTATTAATTGACAAAATATGTAAAGAAAATATCAAAGGAAATAATTATTATTTTACATTAATAATGGGGATTTATGGCCAAAATTAAATAAAAATGCGTAAAAAATGACCGAATGAAGCAAAAGATGCTCTTATGAGTTGAAACAGGCAAGAAATGCAAAAAAAAAAATGCCTAACAAATATGTCTTACAACACTCAGTTTATCACATAACATATAAATACTAAAGCAGTACTCAAATTTAACCCTTGTTTTCTCCGTTTTTAATATATGGCGCTTGGCCCAATATGGCTCTGGGCCCTTAGTGTCTTTGCTCCGTATAGGAGCTTTTTAATTTTTTTAAGAGTAATAAATGTAACTTTTTCCTTTCTCCTTTGTCTATTTTACCTTTTCCTGTTTGTTAATCTGACTTACAAGCCAGTGCGGTGTATAATATAAGAAACTATAATATTTGGCCAAAACCAGACACATTTATATTGTGGACCTCCTGGTAGTGGGGTCGACACGACACAGGACCAGGAGACATCACAAAACAAACATAGGGCAAGAAACGCTCGTCAAGTCAAGTTAGAATGGAATCCACTCACGCTGAGGAATCAAACTGCGGACTGTTTGGTTGGGAAGCTCGTGCGCTATCCACAGATTCATATTACATAGTTGATGAAGTCATAACGGCGTCTGTGACATGTCGCTGGATCTAATGATTGACGAAAGACGAGAAATTCACCCACCTACGAAAGGTAGCCTACTCAAGAGATTGATGGATTGCAGCTAGAAAGACACGCACATTGTTATGGAGTCTTTGCTTTCTTATGGATTTTATAGCAAGTTAATTCTGGCGTTAATACAGATATTTGATGTGAAAAGTTCGTGTCACTGTATAAATACATTTCTAAAACAATTCTTTTGTTCGAACTTATCTGCATTCGCTGCTCGAATTTCGCAAATGTAATTATCATACGAAGTTATAATGAAGTTAGATTACGCTAATCACAGACGCTCAGAGCGGGCGCGAGAGAGAGAGACGGAGGACGAACGACTGCAAGGGGTGTGGCGCACCACCAGCCGACCAATTATCCGTTATAGCTCTGCGAACCTATCACACAGCTAGAGCGGCGGCTTTTCATGCAGGAGACACTACTTCAAATCTGATCCCTTCTTCTTTTTCTTCTTCTTCCTTTTCTTCTTCTTCCTCTTCCCCTCTTCTTCTTCATCTTCTTTTTCTTCCTCTCCTTCCTCTTCTTCCTTCTCTTCTTCTTCCTCTTCTTTTTCTTCTTCTTCCTTCTCTTCTTCCTCCTCTTCTTCTTCTTCTTTTTCTTCCTCTCCTTCCTCTTCTTTTTTCTTCTCTTCTTCTTCCTCTACCTCTTCTTTTTCTTCTTCCTTCTCTTCTTCCTCCTCTTCTTCGTCTTCTTTTTCTTTCTCTCCTTCCTCTTCTTCTTCCTTCTCTTCCTCCTCCTCTTCTTCCTCTTCCTCTTTCTCTTCTTTTTCTTCCTCTCCTTCGTCTTATTCTTCCTTCTCTTCTTCCTCCTCCTCCTCCTCTTCTTCTTCCTCCTCTTCTTTTTCTTCTTCCTCCTGCTCCTCTTCTTCTTCTTCCTCTTCTTTTTCTTCCCCTCCTTCTTCCTCTTCTTCCTTCTCTTCCTCCTCCTCTTCTTCCTCTTCCTCTTTCTCTTCTTTTTCTTCCTCTCCTTCGTCTTATTCTTCCTTCTCTTCTTCCTCCTCCTCCTCTTCTTCTTCCTCCTCTTCTTTTTCTTCTTCCTCCTGCTCCTCTTCTTCTTCTTCCTCTTCTTTTTCTTCCCCTCCTTCTTCCTCTTCTTCTTCCTCCTCTTCTTTTTCTTCTTCCTCCTGCTCCTCTTCTTCTTCTTCCTCTTCTTTTTCTTCCCCTCCTTCTTCCTCTTCTTCCTTCTCTTCCTCCTCCTCTTCTTCCTCTTCCTCTTTCTCTTCTTTTTCTTCCTCTCCTTCGTCTTATTCTTCCTTCTCTTCTTCCTCCTCCTCCTCTTCTTCTTCCTCCTCTTCTTTTTCTTCTTCCTCCTGCTCCTCTTCTTCTTCTTCCTCTTCTTTTTCTTCCCCTCCTTCTTCCTCTTCTTCCTCCTCTTCTTCCTTCTCTTCTTCTTCCTTCTCTTCTTCCTCCTCTTCTTCTTCCTCTTCTTTTTCTTCTTCCTCCTCCTCTTCTTCTTCTTCCTCTTCTTTTTCTTCCCCTCCTTCTTCCTCTTCTTTCTTCTCTTCTTCCTCCTCTTCTTTCTTCTCTTCTTCCTCCTCTTCTTCCTTCTCTTCTTCTTCCTTCTCTTCTTCCTCCTCCTCTTCGTCTTCCTCCTCCTCTTCTTCTTCCTTCTCTTCTTCTTTCTCATCCTCTTCTTCTTTTTCTTCCTCTCCTTCCTCTTCTTCTTCCTTCTCTTCTTCTTCCTCCTCCTCTTCTTCTTCCTACTCTTCTTCTTTCTCATCCTCTTCTTCTTCTTTTTCTTCCTCTCCTTCTTCCTTCTCTTCTTCCTCCTCATCTTCCTCTTCTTCCTTCTCTTCTTCTTCCTTCTCCTCTTCTTTTTCTTCCTCTCCTTCCTTTTCTTCTTCCTTCTCTTCTTCCTCCTCCTCTTCTTCTTCCTCTCCTTCTTCCTCTTCTTCCTTCTCTTCTTCCTCCTCTTCTTCTTCCTATTACTCTTCTTTTTCTTCTTCTTTCTTTTCTTCCTCCTTTTCTCCTCCTCCTCCTCTTCCTCTTCTTCCTTCTCTTCTTCTTCCTCCTCCTCTTCTTCTTCTTCTTCTTCAAACACAAATTATACATTTCTGCCTGTTGTGGTTTCTTAAGTTCTGTTCTTTTTCTCATTCATTTATAGTGTTCTGCCCAATGGTAGGTCTTTCACTGCAAACCCAGCATTCTACAATATATCCTATTTTCAGCCTTCCTCTTAGTCTCCACGTATGATCCATGTATCTTAATGTTGTCTGTTATCTAATGTATTCTGCTGCCCCGAACTCTTCTCCCGTTCACCATTCCTTCCAGTGCATCCTTCAGTAGGCAGTTTCTTCTCATCCAGTGACACAACCAATTCCTTTCCCTCTTCTTTATTAGTTTCAGCATCTTTCTTTCTTCATCCACTATTTACAACACAGCTTCATTTCTTATTCTGTCTGTCCACTTCACACGTTCCATTCTTCTCCATATCCACATTTCAAATGCGTCTATTCGCTTCTCTTCACTTCGTCGTAATGTCAATGTTTCTGCCCCATACAATGGCACACTCCTTACAGAGCACTTCACTAATATCTTTCTTAGTTCTTTTTCCAGGGGTCCGCAGAAGATGCTCCTTTTTCTATTAAAAACTTCCTTGGTCATTGCTATTTTCCTTTTGACTTCCTGGTACCAGCTCATGTTACTGCTTATACGATTAACACACCCCAAGTATTTGAAGCTTTCCACTTGCTCTACTGCCTCATTTAGAATTCGCAAATTTACCTTCTTTATTTTTCTTCTTATTACCATAGTCTTCGTCTTATTTGCATTTATCTTCATCCCATACTGCTCACAGCTGTCATTTAGCTCCAGTAGCATGTTACCTTAGTATCATCTCCTTTGCTGCTAACAACGCCATATCGTCAGCAAATCTACTTTATTCTTCTTCCTCTTACTATCACTCCATCCATGTTCTAATGATGTGGATCTTTAATTATTATCAGTAGTCGATTTTTATCTTCCTTTTTGTGTATTGACTTTACTATTATTTGAATTTTTCTGAGAAAATACTGAATTGTTCCTCTTGAAGGCGAGACAGATTAGAACTTCAGCTGTTGAAGTTTGTGATGCGAACTGACGAAGGGATACTCAATTATATACTTTTATGCCTGTTTAGGTTAGGATATATTATGTAATGTGTTTTGTTTGTGCCATTTTCATTTTAATCTGTGTGCTGTTTTGGAGAGTGGTTGGATCTAACTATAGGTGAGGGGGGTGAAACCTACAAAGTAGGACTTGTTTTAGGTACAAAGAACGTACGGTCAGAAGACCCGTGCATTGGATTTAAGAGAAAATTCTGATAATATAACATCTGTATGTATAATATTACTCAATAAATCCATCTTTATCTCTCTTTAAGAAAATACCATAGTGTATTGACAAATTACATAAATACAACTGTACTTGATATTTCATCACATCCGGAGGATATTTTTTTTGTTTTGTTTTTAGATGTTTAATCAATAATCACATACTATACTGTATTTCTGCTCTTTGAGACCTGGAAATTCAGTATTAAATGCAGTTAATAAATAACCTGTTCTAGCATCTTCAGCACAATCTCGAAAATTTAAGTTGTCGGTGATATTTACATAAAAGATGTTAAAGAAATGTGCAATAAAATTTGGATCCCCTACTTCATGATCAGAGTCATCAGCCCAATCTGGAGGGCCGGACTTTTATTTTACTCTCATCTCTTTCTCAGACGAGTTGCTTACCAGTGCTAATTAGTCTCGGCTACCATGAGCGTCTGGTTTTCTGGCGCCACATATTCGCCATTCAACTTCCACCTTTTGTGTCACAATTCCGCTGATAGAAGGTGGATAGCAGGGTTGAACTGAGAGACGCGATGTCTTTCGCTAGTTATGTGGTGAATTGAATTGTCTTTGAGAGCTCATCTTCAAAGCCTCCCAGATATTCTCAGCCCTTTGTAGACATCCCAGTCAATCTAAGTGTAATTTTCAGTGGACAACGATTGTATTGGGACAGGTTTTGTCTGAATTTCTACTCAGATCATTTTCAACTTCAAAAAACCACATTCTTTGGATCTCAACGGTGAACATTACACGGAGCAAAAAACAATAAGATCCTTGAAATTTTTTATTGGGTTATTTTACGACGCTGTATCAACATCTATGTTATTTAGCGTCTGAATGAAATGGAGGTGATAATGCCGGTGAAATGAGTCTGGGATCCAGCACTGAAAGTTACCCAGCATTTGCTCGTATTGGGTTGAGGGAAAACCCCGGAAAAAACCTCAATCAGGTAACTTGCCCCGAACGGGATTCGAACCCGGGCCACCCGGTTTCGCTGCCAGACGCGCTGACCGTTACTATACAGGTGTGGACTCCTTAAAGTAACACCGATGCGTTGGATTTAAGATTTCGCAACATACAAGAATACATAATGATGATGTTGAAGATCAACGATAATGATGATAATACTGATGATTATTGTATTGAATGTTATGTTTTATTTAACGACGCTCGCAACTGCAGAGGTTATATCAGCGTCGCCGGATGTGCCGGAATTTTGTCCCGCAGGAGTTCTTTCACATGCCAGTAAATCTACTGACAAAAGCCTGTCGCATTTAAGCACACTTAAATGCCACCGACCTGGCCCAGGATCGAACCCGCAACCTTGGGCATAGAAGGCCAGCGCTATACCAACTCGCCAACCAGGTCGACTTATTGTATTGATGATGATAATATTTTACATGGTTATTTAACGACGCTGTATCAACTACTAGGTTATTTAGCGTCGATGAGATTGGTGATAGCGAGATGAAGCCGAGGATTCGCCATAGATTACCTGACATTCGTCTTACGGTTGGAGAAAACCTCTGGAAAACCCCAACTAGGTAATCAGCCTAAGCGGAAATCAAACCCACGCCCGGGCGCAACTCGGGACCGGCAGGTAAGCGCCTTAGCAGGCTGAGCTACGCCGGTGGCACATAATAGTAAAAATTATGATTGGGAAGTTAATACTGATAGTGATCATATAAATGAATATGGTGATAATTGGTAAGGACCGTATTCTTTTGGTAATAGCGAAACGCGAGAAATTGTTCACAATTAAAATCATTTTCTTTGTTATATGTACCCTTCTGAATACCTAAAATACCACATATATTCAAAAGCAACCTCGAAATAAAGCGAAATTTGGATAATTGTGCGAAATATGTCAATAGCCACGAAACATGACCTCTCTATCGCAAAAGTACTAAATATGCACGTTACGGTAATGAAGGTGATTACATTGAAGATGAGTAACTTATGATAATAATTATTTTGAAAATTATATGATCTTAATAATTAGAATTGTAAGGATGACAGGGATTCTGTTGGTGATGATTTGAGTGGAGATTCTTATGATGATAATGAGAAAGTATAAAGGAAAGGGACTGAAGTGTAGAGACGATAGAAGATGGAAAAAAGAGAAAAGGGGATAGAATATGTTTTCCATGTTGAGATTGTGACATAGTGTCTTAGTAGCGCTGTAGTTTAATTAAAGCTGGTAAAACTTGAGAGGAAATTTGAGCCTGCAGACGCACATTTTTATTAAATAAATTAATATGAATAGTTAGAAACTGCCGTAAGCGTTTTATCCTCAGGTTTCCATATTTTAATTTTATTATACTCGTATAATACAGTAAGAGGAGCTGCAAGCTTTGTGTTCTTCGCCTAACATAATTAGGAACATTAAATCCAGACGTTTGAGACGGACAGGGCATGTAGCACGTATGAGTGAATCCAGAAATACGTATAGAGAGTTAGTTGGAAGACCTGAAGGAAAAAACTTTTGGGACGGCCGAGACGTAGATGGGAGGATAATATTAAAAAGGATTTGAGGAAGTTGGGATATGATGGTAGAGACTGGATTAATCGTGCTCGGGACAGGGACCGATGGCGGGTTTATATGAGGACGACAATGAATCCGGATTCCTTAAAGGTCATTTGTAAGTATATAATACAGCATGTACGGCTACATAGATGCCATATCATTGGCCTGAATTGTATCAAAGAGTGTAGGTTGTTAGTCACGGAAGTTGGCCTGTCTTTGTGATGAACAGCGTAGTGTTGTTATGGAGACCGTATCGTGTGTCCTATTATGCTAAGAAAAGCAAAATGAAGTAGGCCTAAATCTAAAAAAGCTTAACATATTTCTGCCTTAATTGAATTTGTTGGTCAGTTATGAAATCTGTTCTATATGTCAAAAGATTCATTGTGCTAGTTACAAGACTCCATGGTAATAAGGAAATTATTATATAAGATTTATATAATAATAATAATAATAATAATAATAATAATAATTGTTCTGGCATTCATAAATTAATGTGCATACTCTTCACTGTACGGCTACTAGGCCTATAGTCCCGTCGCTCTTATTTCTGGCAGCCAATCACGTTGCAGGTCGGTTACATTTAAACGTGTGCGTCTTGTGATTCACTTATGAAGACGTTATTCATTTCTTAAGGCTCAATAAATACTTAATACAATCGCCCGCCATTTTGGCTCTTTCGTTGGCGTTCGCAGAAAGCACACGAGGACGTTATTTGCCGCTCAATTATTTGCTGAATTACAGTGCGTTTGATTTATTATCATAGGAGCTACGAGATGATATGTTTAACGGTGCGGCAAATAGATTCCTCGTCTGGTAGCTAGGCAACGAAAGAACAAAAATGGCGACGATACTACCTACCTAGACTTTATAGAGCCTTCACTTCCTAAGGCGTAAGCAAAGAGGAGGAGTCACGCCGGGAATAACAGCGACGCGACTATAATTTCACAACTTGGAACAACTTGCTACTTAAAACAGTAGTATTTTCCTATGAATCTTTGGACATATTATGAACACATGAATGGACGTGTGAGCGTAAGAATGGACTATGAGCAGATAAATTGATGTATGAAAGGATAATGAACATATAAACGGATGAATTGACGAATGAAGGGATGAATGGACTTATGAACGGATGAGGGAATGAATAAGTATGAGCGAATAAATGGACGTCTGAGGGTATGGATGGAGATATGAGGGGATGAATATACGTATGAGTGGATGAATGGACGTATGAGTGGATGAACGAATATATATGAGGGGATGAATACAAATATGAGCGGATGTATGGACGTATGAGAGGATGAATGGGCATATGAGCTGGTGAATGACATATGAATAAATGAAAGAATGAATGTACGGAATAATGGAGAAATGGATGAAGGAATAAATGAACTAATGAATTCATTAATGAATGGATGAATGAAGTAATTAGTGGAGGAATTAATTATTGGATAAATGAATGCAGAATGGACAAATGAATGAAATGAAAGATCAAGTGGGTGAATGAATAAATGAATGCACGAATGAATTAATGGGTGTACAAATAAATTAACAAGTAAGTTAGTTATTGAATAAAATAGTGAATGAATGAATGAATGAATGAATGAATGAATGAATGATGAGTAAATGGACGAATGAACAAATAAATGGAAAGATGGATGGAGGGATGGATGGATGGATGGATGGATGGATGGATGGATGGATGGATGGATGGATGATTACGTATCAAGTTGTGTGCTTCTTTGAGGAAGGCCTTAGTACTTCGGAGCTTTAGGGGTTAGGTACAGCTTACAGCTGTAAAATTTTTGGAAATATTCAAAAATTTTTTCCTCCATCACTGTATCTTGTACAATAATGAAAATTGGTATGTGTAAAACACTGTCCTTCTGCTATATGAAAAATATATTTTTACGATTAAACATTTTTTTTTTCAAAATTCAAAAACGGTGGTAGTTCACTGTGCAGTGATAAAGCGTTTCCCTCATAACTCATAAACTTGTTAACTTTTTCATGTTCTTTCTCTTTTATTTTATTGCTGAAACTCATGTTTACAATATCATGCTCTTTGAACTACATTTCTTAATAAACAATATTTTTTTTTTTTATTTTGTGTTAAAAGAAAATACTTATAATTGACCATTTTTAATGAATTTATTTTTTTATCATACAATCTATCAAAGGTAGAGAAGTGATTTTGCATCATATTGTAGATATGACATGCATAAATATACACAAGAAATTTCATCACAGAATGTTGCATAGATTTTGAGTTATATACGAAACGCTTCATCACTGTACAGTGAACTGCCACCATGATCCTATTTGACTAGGAGACTTGATCTTTCTAAAGTTATCCATACAGTATATTCCCTTGTTACCTTCTGCAACTAGTTTGTCTAAGCCTAGAAACTGTAGCCTTAATTATCCCCAGGCATCGTATCTGCAGAGAACATGAGTTGAACTCTACTCGTGTCTGAATTTCCTTCATGTGTAGGTGTTTAAGGTGGTTGTGATCGATCAGTATACAAGTCCCACCTTACCTTGCCTTGCATTCCGATTGAATATCAGGCACTTCAGTCAGCTCACTTAACTTCATGTTGTGATTGCTATATTTCTCCAGTAGAGTAAGGGAGGGTATTGTCGGATACCATTTTGATGTTTCAAAATAAAGGTAATTGAAAAAAGTTAGAACTGGAATTACTTAGTATTATAATAACCTCTTGGGGTTCCTGCAGATTGTACATAAGTATTAGGTAATTTACATAATATGTATTTGCTGCATAACTTTCAAAGACAAAACAGAAATAATATCATCACTGACAGAATGGGAAGCTAATGTCGGATACATTAAACATTATTATGTAAGAAGTATGATAATGCATTTAAAATAATATATTGCTTATCAGAAACTATTACAATAGTGTTCTGTTTAGCCAACTGACATGCAAGCCTTTTAACATCATTTCTAGTTCATCCAAAATATTTTCTCTCCATCATTAACACATAGTCAACTAGCTTCTCTTCAAGTGAAGCTGGGAGTATTGGTTTTCGTCCAAGTTTCGATTTAACGGCTTTGGTGGGCTCAGAGTTGGACCGTACATAATCAAATAATGTTGATCGAGGTACATTGAATCTTTTGGAAGCAGCAAGATAGCCCATTCTTTTCTCCCGTACTGCGACAATGGCATTTACCATATCTTCAGACTTCCATTTTCTTTAGACTGAATCTCTTTTTTCTTTTACTTTAGGCATCTAAAAATATCAGAAGAAGAAACAATTCGTTACTTCATAATATTCGATTAATTAGAAAATTAATTACTTACATCAATTAAAAATACCCAGGAGTAAAAATGTAGTGGTCTGTTATAGAAAACATATAATGGGTCTAAGGCAGCTTTTATGTAGCGAGCAGCATTGAAAGACAGCCGACAATGCCCTCGGCTAGTATCCGACATTGCCCTCGGCTAGTATCCGACATTGCCCTCGGCTAGTATCCGACATTGCCCTCAGCTAGTATCCGACATTGGCCGACTCTTCACAAACAGGAAAACAAGCCAGCTGCATGAAACATGTTGTCGATAGCATTTCTGCAATTAGAGAATTAAGAAGCCTTATCTATGGTATATCAAACAGTGCATACCATGTTGTGTAAATATAAGAATAACTTGTAACGAATAAATCACATTACTTACCCTCAAAAAGTTTTTTTTTTTTTTTTTTTTTTTTTTTGCAGAAACGTAAAAACACGCTATTCACACACAGTGAAGCATTCAACAGTAATGGCTATTCATGCAAATGTTCGTCTACTTGTAGAGAACGTAATGCATTATTTTCACATCAGATTGCACCATTCGATGGAAAAGAAATATGTTATCCGAGATTATCCGTCATTACCAGACCTATCCGACAATCCCCTACCTTACTCTACACTAGACGTTATTTTACCAACAACTGATTGATCTTCCACTTATGATCTATGACAGGGGTCGTCAGCACAGAGCACGCTGGAGCTAGTCTCTCTTACCCGCAGAAAACGCAGTGCACTAGGGTGCACTCCGTAGCTGCTAGCGGGTATGCTCTCTATCTCTCCCTGTTGCACGACAGTGCACACGGAACAGCACCGCGTACCCTTTGCACATTTCAGCGAGTGCTGACGACCAGTGATCTATGAATATGTAAGGGGAGAAGTGGGTACAGTGAGACATTTTTTATTAGATGGTAAATTTTGATGTTGAAATGTTTGTAACAGTGGAGTTGTATGTTGCATGAGTAAAGTAACAGTATTTTCATACTCGATTTGATTCTAGTTATAAAGGTGAGTGATGAAAAACTAATTCGTAATTTTTCACTCTAGAAGTAAAATTTTGGCTTGTGTTTAATGAAGGTTATATTGGATATACAAATGAAATAGAAATATGAATGTTTTGTTACCTAATACTATGGTATTTGACGTTATGTTTGGCAAAGTTTCGTCATTCTTGTTTTGATTTTGAAGTGATGGCGCCATTTTTAAACGAACTATGCGTAAAGGGAACAGTGAGACATGCCATTGAAGGGTACACTGAGACGTCTCACTGTTCCCATTTACCAATGATTTGCAAAAATAAACAGTAGGGTAAACTGGGGTCTGTTGGACAGTCGGGCATGTTGGACACTCTGTATTTTAACGTGTTACCTCGGCACTTGTGGGCACCACATTCTGCTAGAAGTCAATGAAGAAAGTAGCCCCAATCGTGGCTACTTCCGTCACTGACTTCTAGCAGAATGTGGTGCCCACAAGTGGCGAGGTAACACGTTAAAATACAGAGTGTCCAACATGCCCGACTGTCCAACAGACCCTAGTTTACCCTAACTATATTACATTTACCGGTAACTAACATTAAAAATGAACATACTAGTAACCAATTTAGGAACTATAGCTTAAAATAATGGATACATTACATTTTAATGGTTTCTTAAATAAAAAATTATTCACAAAATTTAAGAAAATATTAAAAAATAATAAAGAATTGAATTAAATTCTTATAATTATAAGCTTTGTTGTCACCAAAAATTAATTTTATTTTTTCGCAAAAGTTTGAAAAGTCATGGAAAATTCACTTTTCCAAATGTTCCAGATGTTTCAATGGTTTCGAAGTCAGACATCAAAATGATTCTAAATAAGTCTATAGAACATGGCAAGATAAAGAGACAGCAAGCTTTCTTTTCTTTTGAAATAAATGTAAATCATTTCAATGTCCGTTAATAGACACTGTGGTGTCTCACTGTACCCTCCTGAATGGGAACAGTGAGACATTTGCATTTTTTTGACAAACACGCATTGTATATTATGTTCTTTATCTATTAACATTTCTGTTTATGCATTATTGTACTCCATGTTTTAATGTATATTTCTATTGCACTTGATTTTAAAAATACTTGAAATTTCACTTGCATACATATGTCTTAATATTTTATGTCTCACTGTACCCACTACTCCCCTACTAAATGTGAGTTCTAGTGCAACAAATGAGGATGCTATCTTGCTCTTGCCTGTGCATTGCTATCTCACTTTCTTTATTACAGGGCTGAATCTGAACCCGCACAAGAGCCCGGATACTGATCATATTTATTTATTTAATTATTTATTTATTTGTTTATTTATTTATCTGTTTGTTTGGTTATTTATTTATTTATGTATTTATTAATTTATTTGTTTGTTTATTTATTTATTTATGTATTTATTTATGTATGTATTTATTTATGTATTTGTTTGTTTATTTATTTATTTATGTATTTATTTATTTGTGTATTTATTTATGTATTTATTTATTTATTTACTTATTTATTTACATATTTATTTATTTCCTTGTTTATTTATGTATTTATTTATTCATTTATGTATTTATTTATTTATTTGTTTATGTATTTATTTATTTGTTTATTTATTTATTTGTTTATGTACGTATTTATTTATTTGTTTGTTTGTTTGTTTATTTATTTATGTATTTATTTATTTATGTATTTATTTATTTGTTTGTTTATTTATTTATTCCTTTATTTATTTATGTATTTGTTTATTTATTATTTATTTATTTATTTGTTTATTTATTTGTTTGTTTATTTATTTATTTATGTATTTATTTAATTATTTATTTATTTGTTTGTTTGTTTGTTTATTTATTATTTATGTATTTATTTATTTATTTGTTTATTTATTTATTTGTTTGTTTATTTATTTATGTATTTATTTACTTATTCATTTATTTATTTTTTTATTTATTTATTTATTCTTTTGCTAATAATTGTAACATAAAATATAATATATACAGAAAAACTTTAGCTCGCCCCTGAAAGAGTAGAACTCGTGCTCAGGGGCGGATTCCTGAATTGAAATTAATAATTATACACTACAATTTGTCTTATGTCTACTGTGCAATTATAGTATATAAATTTAAATTTACAATTTTTCAATTTTTATAAAATCCATACATAACTTTTTTAATTTAATACTATAACTATTAGAATTGACAAGATTAGGATATTTAAATATAAATTTGTTATATATTCTTGGGCCTAAATTACTACTATGATTAAATACTGTAACAGTGTTGCATTTTAGTTCAAACAATCTTAAAGAATTCATACCTTTTGTTTCATAACTATAAGAATACAATTCAAAATTATTTCGATTTTTATGTATGAATTTTATTAATACAATATAATAAATTTGTCTTACGTTAAATACATTAAAGTCTAGAAACAAATTTTGAGATGGAAAATCAATAGGTTTATGAAGACATATTTTAATTATTTTCTTCTGTAATAAATAAAGTGGATTAAAATTGGATTTAAATGAGCTACCCCATCCTATAATTCCATACATAATTACCGATTGAAATAAAGTTAAATATATTGTGCGTAATAAACTTATTGACAATTAATTCTTCAATAAAACAAAATAATATACTATTTTACGTAATTTATTACGAAGGTAATTAATGTGTTGGTTCCATTTTAAATGATTATCGAAAATTATGCCTAAATACTTAACTTCAGAGGACTCTTTAATAATCGGACATTTACACTGTATAAGACAACAATCAGAATTAATACTTAATATAGATGTAGAAGATTTGTTATATTTTTCAGATAATGAGAATGGAATAATTATGGTTTTATTTTCGTTGACAGAAAGATAATTTATGTCAAACCATTTTTTTATTAATTTAAGTCCATTATTTGAATTATTATATGCATCATACCAGGTTTTTCCACCAAAAAGTAAAACTGTGTCATCTGCATAAGAATAGTGAACACCATTGTATTGCTGTAAGTCAATTTTTAATAAGCCATTAATGTATATTAAAAATAGAATAGGGCCTATGCAATGAGCATTCGTATAGTAATTCAGGTTCTGTTGTTACTCCCTGTACTCTCAAAGCCTTCTGACTCTCAGAGCAGATACGTGCACCGCCCACGTAACTTCTGCATTTCGGAATCAATATTACTGCACCAGTAAACCTAATACCTTAACTTTAATCCACATATAATCTGTCTCTCTTTGGCAACATTGATCTTGTTCACCCCTGACAGCAAGTAATCCGCTCCCTTCTTCTGAGTGGGCGGAAACTTAAAGTTTGATAGCGTGGAATAATTTGTTATAACGAGTCCATCTTGTTCCTCGAGATCTGGGGCGGTCTTATAATAAAGGGGACTTCATTCCATGGATTTCGTATGTCTCGTATCGCTCAACTGAAAGAGTTTCTACCGAAATAAAGTAACCATGAGCAATGATGATGATAAAGCCAACAGTAGCAATAATTTTGTGTAGCGAAGGTTGTCCATTTGAAGCAGGGGCCTACGCAATGGGGAGTTACCGGGTTTGAAACCCTCTTCAACTTATAAAAATGACATATTTAGATTTGAATATTTTTCTTATCCATAATCTTTTTCCTTCTCTAATTTTTCTGTGTCAGAGTAACAAAATCTACAACGACATGAGGCATAATCCTTCTACAGTACCTCTTCTTCACTATATTCATCATGCCAGTTTCATTCTTCATCCTTGGTGAGTTTTATGTTCCATTATTTTGTTTAATAATTAAACTTATTTCAATATTAATAAGTATTTAATGAATTTCAATCTTAAGGCATATAAACTTGCAAATGTTTATTTGCTATTTAATAACAATATATGAACGTTTTCGCCGTTTAGAGCATCTTCAGATATAACAAAACATGTTATCTGGGCCTATAATAGTATATTATGCAAATAACAAGGAAAATAGAGAACAATATATGTGATACATGAAATTCATGAGCTTTATGTAGATATAACATGATACAGGATGAATATTTAGATAATCTTTGAATTTGAACTTAGACTGGACGAGAACACGTAATAGGATGTCATCACATCAGAGTAGCCATTTCAAAGTCAATGACCTCTAAGTGAAACAATTACGAAACATACAACATCAACTACGAAAACTATCTTGAACTTACGACAATTCTCAGCCATGATTACTCTAAATATTTTATTATCTTCATTATAAAATTTAAATTTTAACATTGACTAATTTAATCACTGTATATCAATTGTAAAGTAGTCATCAACGTCAAACAACATTCATTCAAATGCCAACGGCCTCTCTCAGTGAAATAATTACAAAACACACGAATATTAACTACGCATACTATCTTGTAACTTACGACAACCTTCAGCCATGATTACTTTAAATATTTTATTATCATCATTGTAAATTTTAAAAATAACATCATTGACAAATTTTAAACATTGTATATTAATTGTAACATGAGCTATATGTATAAAATAAAATATTCGTCCAGTCTAAGTTCAAATTCAAAGATTATCTCAATATTCATCCTGTATCATGATATATCTACATAAAGCTCATGAATTTCATGTATCACATATATTGTTCTCCATTTTCCTTGTTATTTGCATAATATGTTATTATAGGTCCAGATAATATGTTTTGTTATATCTGAAGATGCCCTAAACGGCGAAAACGTTCATATATTGTTATTAAATAGCAAATAAACATTTGCAAGTTTATATGCCTTAAGATTGAAATTCATTAAATACTTATTAATAATTTACCAGGCATATTGATATATTAAAATGAATTGTAAATTATTTCAATATGTTTGATTGTGCCCATGAATTTTCCTGTTACACTGGTCAACAGTCATTTTGCGGCAGACATAAAATTAACAAATCCTTACTAATTTCGACCTTCTGAATTCAAAAATAACAAGCAAAATGCCCATCAGTTCGGGTTTTCGAGATGCACAATATAATTCATTTTCTATGCATTTTATTTTTAAAAATCACCGTATTTCTTGTGTAAGAGGAAATGAAAGAGCTGATAGCTAGCGAAAGCAACAGCCTCCAGCAGCGAAACTCCGACATATACTTTACAATCGATATCATATATCCAGAAACAAATACAACAACAGACTCATCAAAACTGGAATACTAGATGGACGACATGCACAACCGGATCACTAACAAGAGACACCTACTTCCCAACAATCCACGACCGACTCAAAAGCCATCACTTCAAACCTACTTTCGTAACAACGTAGTTTCTCTCTGGACATGTGAAATTTGGTACTTACTTCGACAGATTCAACATTCCAGCAGACATCGACTCTACATGCTCCTGCCGCGAAGACCTTCACAGTGTGAAACACCTTCTATTTGACAGTCCTATTATTGGAGCAAAGAGATTTAAAATAAAGGCACATCTTCTGAACTGTGACACCGAATACAGGACTCCACTATGTGAAGTGATCAAAAAACCTTGTTGCTACAGACAATTCATAGACTTGCTAAACTTTATTTTTAAAAGACTGTAGATATATATTTCACCATTATCTGTGTAAGAAATAAGTAGTATACCATATAACAAAACTAAAACTCTAGCATACCGCTTGGTGAATTAGGGTTCTCTTCCGCGGATATTTAATAATAATATTTCTTGTGTAACTATTTATACCACTCAGAAGGCCTTAATTAATGATATGCTAATTTTAAATAAAATCTTTTATTTATAAGTATAATTTTATAGTCATCTTCTAAGATTGTATTTTATAATTGACAATCAATGGTGCTTAATTATTACATTTTATTTTTATAACAATATTCATATTTAATTGATTATATTTCTTTGCTATTAATTTCCGGAACCTCGTGTCATCCTTAATTAAGGCCGGACGAGTTATTTTTCTCTCTCTCTTGATATATTCTTTTACTCCTAAAACTAAAGGAAAAAGTTATTTTACAAACAATTTCAAATTAGTATAACTCTGAAAATATTGACATTAGGATACATATTTATGTGACATTTTTTGCTCAGAATATCTTCGGAAATAAGCTCCGTAAGTGACGGTAAATCCTCGTGAATCTCGCTGTATTTTAAGCCATTGACAGTCCCATTATACCAGGTTTAAAGAGAGTATATTGTGATGCTTCGAAATATCAGCTTTCAGATTTTCGCGGAATTGCATTTGTTCAGTATCCCTCATTCCGAGAAAGCAGTTTGAGTAAATTGTCTGTTTATTGATATTTTTTGATAACTAATGGACGAATGTTGTTTGTATTCATAATTTATGAGTCAATTTAGCCAGGAATGGTGCACGTGGGATGTAATATTTTTAGTATAACATTGATTAGTTTTCTTTCTAATCAGAAACACAAAATGGCGCTTCATTTTGAACCAAATCTAAGAAGCTCTGCAACTGAGTGAAACGCTCTACTATTTTTTAATTTGTTATTTAATGACGCTGTATCAACTGCTAGGTTATTTATCGATGAATGGCTGATAGCGAGATGGATGAGGCCGAAAATTCTTCATGGGATTACCTGAGTTTCGCTTTACAGCTTGCGAAAAGACTTGATAAAAGCAAACAGGTAATCAGCCTAAGCGGGAATCGAACCCACGCCTGAGAGCAACTGCTGGTTAGGAAGCAAACGCGCTATCGTCTGAGCTACACGTTGGCTGAGACGTTGCATTGTAGAGTTATCTACAGTCACGTAAAGACATTGATATGTAGAGGAATCTGGCCGAAAAACAGGTAACTTCGTGAACTGGAAGTATCTGAAAAAATATTTTTGATTTTCATGGTTTTAAAGGATTATTTTGGGATTTCAACCGCCAAAAACAGTTTGTTAACGGTATTTTCCTGAAGATCTCGCATTCAAAGATAGGGTTCTCTAGAGAGCCGCTTTCTTTTGAAGGAAGACTTGCTAACGGTGCCGTCGTTAGTGTCTGTAGATAGATGCAAAAGAAGTAGTAAGTAAAAAAAAAAGTTGGGGCTGCCTATTGTGCTAATGCAGAGTGAACCTGCCAGGGCTAGACTCCTAACCGCACTCACGGCGGCTGATCCATACGTAACGACCAACGAGCTAGATACTATAGAGAGGCTAAAGACTTCTGAAAGTTGAAGATAATTGAACATTGGTCCGCCATATTTTGGTTAGTCAAAACAAAGGGGCGTGGCTCGGATGTTGTAGGAAAAGACTGTGATGAAGTTAGTATTATTGTGAATTGAGTTACATATTAAGACTATGTTAATAAGTAAAAAGTAAAATACACACAAAACTTTACGTTTTATAACAGCTGTAGGCCTATGTTTTTATTACTTTCACTAAATATAGCCCAGATATTAAATGACAAGCTATACTCAATGCAACCAAAGCAAAGCACCTAAAGACGGATGAATGTATTTGGCAGAAGAAAAATAAATAATTGTTTGACTTCGTCACAAATTTAATGACCTTACAGCTAACCTAACCTAATATGAAATCATGTAATTCAGTGCTCACCAGGTGATTTCAAGAGAGACGACGTATGTAACTAATAGGAGCAAAATATAGGAAAGGTAGTGGCGAAAATTAAAAAAAAAATCCAATAATTAAGTTATTGAGAAAAATTCATTTGAAATTGGAATTAACACAGAGAACTTTTGAAAACTGCAATTATTAAAACTACAAATAACCTCTTAGCATGCAACATAATAATTAAAGAATGACACTAATAGAAAGTTACTCGTGATCATAACTCACCACATTTATTGAAACGATAAGATACTTACGATTAACATTGTTATCAGAAACAACAGGAGCCACAGCTAGCTACATTTCTTTTCGCGTGATGGAGACATCGTGTAGTCTAATATAATTTGAAACAAATATTGTCGCGTGATGGAGACATAGTGTAGTCTAATATAATTTGAAACAAATATTGATATCACAGGTGTCTCGCAACTAAGCAGAGGTTTTTGCAGAATAAAACTGTTCTTACATTATTTTGAACAATAATGACAAATTGTGTGTGATGCAAGTGCTAACTTTCCTCTTTGTTAACAAAAAGAGCCCCACGCATTAATAAAAAGAAAATTGGAGTAGGCCCTATAAACACAATAAATACTAAACTCTTGATGGTACAAACTTATTAATACAGATATTTCGCTTAAGCTCAGTCCGTCTTATCTTATAATTCTCTGGGGCAATGGTACATGTATTGATAGGAGTTGATTATCCAGCAACGAATATTATGATTTACGGTACATTTCATTTAAATCCGAGGGAATGAGACATTTTTGGAAATTTTAAAGTCTTAATTATTACTCTTTCATTTATAAATCAGCTTTTTACAAAACCTATAGCGAAATGTTTAAATTAAATATTGATGTATCCGAAAAAAATAATTTATTTTATTTTACCTGGCAGAGTTAAGGCCTGCTCTTCCACTGACCCAAGTCTACAATTAATACAAATAAATTATTATTATTATTATGATTATTATTATTATTATTATTATTTATTATTATTATTATTATTACTATTATTATTATTATATATTGTGAAATATTATTATTGAAAGTGTATGATATAAGAATATGAAATAAAGTATTCATTGGAAACTATTCAAAGAGGCAGTATACCTTTAATAAGCACTCCTTGCGGAGGCTGGTGGTAGTATAGACCGCCATGTTTTGTAGGGAACGATCCATAGTACTGTTGGCCTCCGCAGTGAGCGCTTATCAGAAGTCTTTAGCCTCTCTATAGTATCTAACTCGTTGGTAACGACGCTACCCTAGGCGGAGGATTCGTTCCGCGTTTTTGCAGTTAGTACTGCGTAATGATTTACTTACGGAATTCACAGTTCCTTTTCAAGATAAAAATTGTTTTATATCAAACACTTCATAGTGTGCTTTGGGAAATCCATTGATTTAATTCCCAATATGCTGAGTCAATTAAAGAGAGCAGTGTATTATGATAATAAATAGGGGGCGGATGTTGATGACTTAAAAACCTACTTAAAATGATCATTAAAATGCCCTTAAACTAATGGAAAAATGACATAAAATTAAAAGAAAATGGCATTTAAATATTATTCACCATACTCGCACCACAACGTCTTAAAAATTAGTCACCTTGTTTCAATGACTGCCCTGCAAATCTCGGAGAGAGGAGGCAACTTCCTGGAATTTGGCGAAGATAAAGGGAAAGAACATGCAAGAAAATGAAGGTTTTAAGGGAAAACTATAGATTTTAATGAGGGTTTACAATGTATTTCAATCAGGGGTGGTCAGTGAAAGTCCTGACGTAAACGAAGCTGTTGTCAAGCATTTTATATTACTTCGGTTGTGTGAAGTGAAGCCTACAGTGGAATGAAAGATGGACTTTAGAGTCTGTTCCAAACTATAAAACTCAAACTTCACTGTTATTCACTTATTCAGTAGGTAATTACTACTGACCTATTTGCTTAGAAAATGATTTAAGAGATCTATCGGTAAAGAAGAAAGTGAAATGCATTCCAAATGATCTAAAAGTTCTTCAAAGTATTAAAAATGACCAAAAAAATCCGAAAAAAAAATATAAAAATGACCTATTAGTTCAAAAACATAAAAAAATGCAGTATAGGAAATTATTTTTTTACGTTGATATTAACATAGAAAGAATTTCTATATTAATAGGCATCGTCCTAATGTGAAAAATAAGATGATGACTTTTCATCAACATCCACCCCCTATATGTACTTACCGAATTCATAATTTCTTTTCAAGGTAAAAATTGTTTTATATCAAACATGCCATAGCCTGTTTTAGGAAAGAAATTGATTTAATTCCCAATATGCTTAGTCAATTAAAGAGAGCAGTGTATTATGATAATAAATGATTGAAAGACTTTTAGTTTTGTCCTTTAAATGCGCAGGTGAATGAAAGAATTTTAGTTTTGTCCTTTAAATGTGCAGAAATTTGATCTGAACAAATGTAACTTTTCGTTATGAAATAGTACATTATGCAACGAGCCTATAATGGTAGTAATTAAGACGCGAGTATGTTTGTTTATGAAACGAGCGCAAGCGAGTTTCATAATTTTCATACGAGCGTCTTAATTACCATTATAGGCAAGTTTCAAACAACTTTTTATGCTCGATCATATTTCTAACTTGAAATTATTCATAAGTATTCATGTTATGGTTATGTAAATGAGGAGCGGAACTGACCTGAATTGTGAGATATGCGCAGAAGCGAAAGTATTGATTTTTCCCGAGCACGAATGTCATTGACCTTGATATAATCTAGAGAATAACATGAAGATTAGTCTTGATATAACCTGGAAATTGATTTAGAATTGAAAAACGAGATGACAGATTGAATTTATTTGAATATTATTTACAATTAACGCTAATAATTATTATTATAGTAACAGAACATGACCTTCTGCGACAGTATTGGATTTCCAGCTTCCGTGACTTTTCACTAATTGCCTTTCGATTGCATATCCGAGAATAATCGATACTTGCGGTTTTATTACGGTACAATGGTGATTTCTCATTGGCTGAACAACTGAATTATAATGAATAGATGTACTTTAGTGAGGTGTATTAAAGGGCTACTACCAGGTGTATAATTACTACATTTCGGCATGGTCGAGCATAAAGTAATTTTAATTCTAGATCCCTTCGTCCTTTAATGTTTAAGGTGGTCTACCCAGCACATTCTTGGCTAAGGCTAAGCGATCGACGAGCCCTGCATTCTCTTGTTCTCTTATTTCAAATCCTGCGCACCGCTACCCCAATCTATTTGGCTTCTCGTTTTCAAAATTTATCCGCATATCATCAGCTAAGTACAAGATCTCATCATAACAATTTACTCATTATACCCTACCACAAGACATCTTTATATTCTTCATCTTATACAGTTTCAGTTGCTAGAAATTGGAACTCGCTTCCGAGTGATGTAAGGGGTTGTAGGACAATAACTTCATATAGGAAAAAATTATATAAATTCTTACTTAGCAGATTAATTGCTGATTAATATTTGTTACTTATAATGAAACTAACATCTTTCCATTCTTATTATTATCATTAATTTCTCTAAATAGATTTACAAAACCTCTAATGGCAATTACATTAATATTCTCATTATAGAAATATATTTTAGATATATATATTTTTTTTCTTTTTCTTTTTTTTTTCTCTCTGTAAGATAGTCCTAGTAAGCTTATATTAAATTAATTTTCATCATTTTGCTAGCTATCTCAAATATTAAATTAATTATAATTGATTGAATTAAATTAGTTCATAAATTAAGTTACTATTTTACCTTATAGGTTTATCTAAATTTAAATAAATATGTAGTCTACTAGTCGTTAAAACTGAAGAATATTGCTGGAGAACCTTTTAAGTGTAGTGTAAATATTTGTAATATAAATATGTATTGTATTGATTAAGGCTGGTTGAGTGGAAGAGAAGGCCTTATGATCTTAACTCTGCCAGCGAAAATAAAACGTTATTATTATTATTATTATTATTATTATTATTATTACTTTTTAACTTCGCTTTAGAATATGCCATTAGGAAAGTTCAGGATAACAGGCAGGGTTTGGAATTGAACGGGTTACATCAGCTTCTTGTCTATGCGGATGACGTGAATATGTTAGGAGAAAATACACAAACTATTAGGGAAAAACACGGGAATTTTACTTGAAGCAAGTAAAGCGATCGGTTTGGAAGTAAATCCCGAAAAGACAAAGTATATGATTGTGTCTCGTGACCGGAATATTGTACGAAATGGAAATATAAAAATTGCAGATTTATCCTTCGAGGAGGTGGAAAAATTCAAATATCTTGGAGCAACAGTAACAAATATAAATGACACTCGGGAGGAAATAAATATGGGAAATGCGTGTTATTATTCGGTTGAGAAGCTCTTATCATCCAGTCTGCTGTCCAAAAATCTGAAAGTTAGAATTTATAAAACAGTTACATTACCGGTTCTTCTGTATGGTTGTGAAACTTGGACTCTCACTCTGAGATAGGAACATAGGTTAAGGGTGTTTGAGAATAAGATTCTTAGGAAAATATTTGGGGCTAAGAGGGATGAAATTACAGGAGAATGGAGAAAGTTACACAACGTAGAACTGCACTCATTGTATTCTTGTAATTAGGAACATTAAATCCAGACGTTTGAGATGGGCAGGGCATGTAGCACGTATGGGCGAATCCAGAAATGCATATAGAGTGTTAGTTGGGAGACCGGAGGGAATAAGACCTTTGGGGAGGCCGAGACGTAGATGGGAGGATAATATTAAAATGGATTTGAGGGAGGTGGGATATGATGATAGAGAATGGATTAATCTTGCTCGGGATAGGGACCGCTGGCGGGCTTATGTGAGGGCGGCAATGAACCTCCGGGTTCCTTAAAAGCCATAAGTAAGTACAGATACCTCAAACTAGGAAGCTGCGTGAAGAGGGGAAGTAGTAGAGCTAACGGAGGAGGCCCACCTAGGCTCCGATACCCAGGTATAGTCATATTATCTGAAAAGTTCACCTTTTGACAATGTATTCAAGATGTACCCTCCCTATGCAGCCTTCTCAACTGTTATTAGAACTGAGCTGTACCGTTCTAGTCCACAGTGCACAGCAGTAGGCGGACAGTGGTAGGGGAGAAATGCTCTATGCGCCTGCGCGAACGAGACAGCTTGCTAGTTTGAGGCATCTCTAAGTGTATTATGATAATAAATGATTGAAATAATTTTAGTTTTGTCCTTTAAATGTGCAGAAATTTGATCTGAACAAATGTAACTTTTCGTTATGAAAAGGAATTATAATTCTAGATCCCTTCGTCCTTTAATGTTTAAGGTGGTCTACCCAGGACATTGTTACATTGTAACCCAAATGGGACATCAATTTTATAATACCCTTCGAGAATACGGTAACTCAATCTACGAGTGAAAGTTACGCAAATCCTGTGGGATCAAATTACCTGCAGTTCTTGCCATTACGCAATAATGAGATGACTTCACTTGAGCTGAGTCATTATCAATAAATAAGACAAGACAACGCCGACCACGCTGCTGAAACACGAGAGGTCGAGGACAAAGAAGCCGCAGGCAGTGAACTGCAGCCTCATAGCAGAGAGCTGCACTGACAGCGTCTTCAGCTCCTTGACAGCGGCGGCGGGCATCTCTCCGCGTGACAGCAGCTTGTGCACCAGCACGCCGGAGACGCCCGCCTCGCGCGCGCATGCGTGGCACGCAGCCATCAGCCGGAACAGCATCAGCGACGAGAACGCGGAGAAGCCGAAGTCGGACACGTGGGCCGCCTGTATGTCGTGCAGGGCGAAGTACACCAGGAAGACCAGACTCACGATCATCCAGGATGTCGTCACTAGGATGGACACCCCCAGGCAGCCGTCGAAGACAGCGACTGCTTCGTACAGTTGGTTGAAGATGGCGCCCAGAGAACGCGTGTCCACGCTCCTCGTATCTGCCCAGGCCACTCTGGGTGTCGGACGCCTTAGTCTGTTGTTGGCCATTTCGTACCTGAAGACATTATTTGGAAATTTGCATATTTATTTATTTATTCGTGCATTTATTTATTTATTTATTTATTTCTTCATTTTTATTTATTTATTTGCTCATTTATTTATTTATTCATCCATTATCTGTCTCTGTCTGTCTGTCTGTCTGTCCGCCAGCCCTCCGTCTATCTCTCTATCTATCTATCTATCTATCTATCTATCTATCTATCTATCTATCTATCTATCTATCTATCTATCTATCTATCTATCTATCTATCTATCTATCTATCTATCTATCTATCTATCTATATATCTACCTACCTACCTCCCTGCCTGCCTGCCTGCCTGCCTGCCTGCCTGCCTGCCTGCCTGCCTGCCTGCCTACCTACCTACCTATCTACATGTCTGTCTGTCTGTCTGTCTGCCTGCCTGCCTGCCTGCCTATCTATCTATCTATCTATCTATCTATCTATCTATCTATCTATCTATCTATCTATCTATCTATCTATCTATCTATCTATCTATCTGTCTATCTGTCTGTCTGTCTGTCTGTCTACCTGTCTACCTATCTATCTATCCATCTATCCATCTATCTATCTATCTATCTATCTATCTATCTATCTATCTATCTATCTATCTATCTATCTATCTATCTATCTACCTCTCTATCTATCTATCTATCTATCTATCTATCTGCCCGCCCGTCTGTCTGCCTATCCGTCGGTCTATCTATCTACCTACATATTTATTTATTTATTTATTTATTTATTTATTTATTTATTTATTTATTTATTCTGGTGTATTAAGGCCAGAAATACAACTACAACAATAACAAATCAAACTATAAACAAAGTAAAACCACACGAATATATATATATATATATATATATATATATATATATATATATATATATATATATACACACACACACACACACACAGTGCGATTCACGAGTATTTACCGTCACTTACGGAGCTTATTTGCGAAGACATTCAAAGCAAAAAATGTGATATAAACATTTGTTCTAATCACAATATTTTAGTTTTATGGGTAAAAAAAATATTACAAACAGAGAATGAACTATTCAGAGGTGTCATTTATGCAATAGACTACTGTTCTGAAGCTAAAAATGTGTTGTTAATATTTCTTTGTACAGATTTTATTTTCCAATTTTTAACTAAAAATGACATCATTCTTACGCACTTACCACAAAAATTGTTACAAATAATACGACTTTAGGAACGTGATTCTTTAGAGTTTAACTATTCAACCTAATGTACAGTCTTAAAGAATTTATAAGGGCAGCGTGATTTGTAACAATTGTTGTGATAAATGCATAAGAAAATATAATTTTGTAGTCAAAAATATAAAAAAATCCGTACGAAGCAACTATGGAATTCACAACACACTTTAGCTTCAGAATACATGCCAATTAAAGAAATGATACTCCTGCATAGTTTATTCTTATCCTTAAAACTCAAGAATAACGGTATCTTACTAACAACTTCAAATTAGTGTGACTCTGAAAATATTGAGATTAGGACAAACGTTTAATTATGACATTTTTTTGCTCAGAATGTCTTTGGACACAAGCTCCGTAAGGGATGGTAAATCCTCGTGAATCACCTTGTACATAGTATATAGAGACAGATTATGTAGTTATTCTACGATTCTTAATCTTTTCATTGGGATCTTCAAAACATATGGACTGTTAAGTGTAGTGTGTAAATGTTACTTAATATTCAAAATTTAAAAAAAAATTAGAACACTATTGTGTTTTATTTTAATGTTATAAATTGAATGACAAACTATTGTTATCCACAAGCCAGCACTTATAAGTCACTGAATTGACCTCGCCATCGTAATTTTGGGCGCCTGCAGGCATACCAATCTATCGGTGTTTACTCAGTCGTTATTATTAGTGTACGCCCGGAAACAGGTTCGGCGTAGACCGCATTGTTCATCAAAACTATCCTGAGTGCACCACAGGCTGTAGGTTTGTGTACGAATGAACTGTGTTGTTAACTTTAGTGGTCCTGACTCAATATTTTCATTGTAAATGTTATATTTTTATTAACATTTAATAGATCAGCATAGATAACAATATGCGGTTAGTAATTACTGTACCTGCTTCTGAAGACATGGACATGCTGGATGTACTGGGAGATGACAAGAGAGTTGGCCGTGAAGCAGATGCACTCCACAACTGCGCAGAAGCAGAACCAGGGCGCATCGCTCGCGTACACGTACACATCGAAGAAGTTGAGTGGCGACAGGACAACTGTGATCGCCACCACATCCGCAATCACACGGATCTTCCTTCGTTTGTTCTCCTTCGATTCTTCTTTCAAACCAAACAGCTTCACGTCGACGTCTGAAATTCTCTGTAGAATCTGAGGAAGTACCTTTCTCTTCCAGATACTGCAAAGTATGCTTGTTATTCCAGCAGAAAATGTGCAGATGACGTACAGCTGAAATGAATTATAAGAGGATCATATTATTGATTTATTTATTTATTTATTTATTTATTTATTTATTTATTTATTTATTTATTTATTTATTTATTTATTCATGAATTTATTCATTTATTTATTTATTCATTTATTTATTCATGTATTTTTTTTTTCGGTGTTGGACCCCGGACTCATTTCACCGGCATTATCACCTTCATCTCATTCAGACGCTAAATAACCTAAGCTGTTGATAAAGCGACGTGAAATAACCTACTAAAATTTATTTATTCATTCATTCATTTATATACTTACTTATTTACTTACTTATTTACTGCATTTATTTATTTATTTATTTATTTATTTATTTGTCTGTCTGTCTGTCTGTCTGTCTGTCTGTCTGTCTGTCTGTCTGTCTGTCTATCTATATCTGTCTGTCTGTCTATCTATCTATCTATCTATCTGTCTATCTATCTATCTATCTATCTATTTATTTATTTATTTATTTATTTTGCTAATAATTGTAACATAAAATATAAATAAACAGAAAAACTTTAGCTCGTCCCTGAAAGAGTAGAGCTCGTGCTCAGGGGCGGATTCCTGAATTGAAATTAAGAAGTATATAATACAATCTGTCTTATGTCTATTATGCAATAAGAATATATAAATTTAAATTTACAATTTACAATTTTTATAAAATCCATACATAACATTTTAAATTGAATACTAGAACTATTATTTTGTTAGTCTTGAACATTGTAATTGGGCTTTGCCTGTTATGTTCAATAACAAATAAATAAATTAGAATTGACAAGATTAGGATATTTAAATATAAATTTGTTACACATTCTTGGGCCTAAATTTCTACTACGATTAAATTATGTAGCAGTGTTGCATTTTGGTTCAAACAATCTTAAAGAATTCATACCTTTTGTCTCATGTCTATGAGAATACAATTCAAAATTATTTCTATTTTTATGTATGAATTTTATCAATACAATATAATAAATTTGTCTTCTTTTAAGAACATTAAAGTCTAAAAATAATTTTTGAGATGGAAAATCAATAGGTTTATGAAGACATATTTTAATTATTTTCTTCTGTAATAAATACAATGGATTAAAATTGGATTTAAATAAGTTACCCCATCCTATAATGCACAGGTTGGTATAACTGTGAAGTGAATTGCGCAACAACAATGAAAATTACATCAGTTACAGTTGAAAGAATAAGAAAGAAGCACATGTGTTCGTTTCGTCCATAGCATACTCTGTGTTTAGGTAACGAGAGCTAGAAATGGAGCCTACTTGTGTCTCGAGTACTGTGACGATTGAAGACCGAAGATCGAATCTTTATGTTGTAAAACCTCACAGAAATCCACGGCGGACCGGAAATTTGTGTTGAGCTTACAGTGGACCATAGTGCAGTTTCTCATTGGGCTACTCGTTTTTTGTGTCAGCTTAGACGATAATTCAAGATAGGAATGCCGAAAAAGTAACATATGAACAAAGTGTGAAACTTGTGGGGGATGCTCTTCAGGAAGGTCGTCGAGCGACGTGTGAGGAACTTTCAGAAGCAAAGATGTTTTCACCAAATTCAGTATTCCGTATTTAACAAAGAATTTGAAGAAGAGAAAAATATCTGCGCTATGGGTCCCTCACTGTTTGACTGCTGAATAGAAGCAAAAACGCCTGGACATTGCAAACTTGCTGACAGGACTGTTACAACAAAGAAAAACCCAACGGGAAACTGTAAATTCACCACAAATTCCACTCAAAACACGTGGAAATGTGGATTTATATTACTTACTTACTTACTTACAAGTGGCTTTTGGGGAACCCGGAGATTCATTGCCGCCCTCACGCCATTGGTCCCTATCCTGAGCAAGATTAATCCACTCTCTACCATCATATCCCACCTCCCTCAAATCCATTTTACGAGTAATATTATCCTCCCATCTACGTCTCAGCCTGCCCAAAGGTGTTTTTCCCTCCGACCTCCCAACTAACAATCTATAAGCTTTCTGATTTGCCCATACGTGCCACATGCCTTTAAGAACTGAGCTTCTAAACTATTGCGATTTTTCCTGGAATCTATCCATATTCTGCAAGCCTTTCAAGAGATGCATTTAGGACAGCTTCTAGACGTTTCTCTGGTTCTAAATAATGTCCAAGTTTTCTACGTCCTGTGTGTTGCCTACAATCAGGGCAGTCCGGAAACTTATTGATTGCCCCTTAATGATTTTCGTCTTTTTTGCTTTATTCAGCATGCCCCATTACTATATGTATTAACACCTTCTACAATAACCAATTATTGTTAATATTGGGTGGTATGCATAAAATTGTAGTATTACCTTTTGCTTTGACTACAAGATACTTGAATTAGAAGTGCATACTTCGTTTTGTATGCATAAACCTGATACTACTACTAAGAAATATTTACCATGTGACGATAGTTTAAACCAGGCGTCTCAAGGCCAACGCATAAAAGTTGTTACACAGAGCAGATGTAGATAGCGTAGTCAGCTGAAGAGATAAGCTCAATACCCGAAGATAGCCGATCGCTGATTCATATTACAAGCATGAGCGTGCTAAGTTGTAACTGTCGCAGGAGAAATTCCACAAAGGTGCACTTTTGAGTTGTACTGTCACAAAAGACGGTTGTTTTCGGAAGGAATAAAATTTCGTAAGTCGTTTGCAGTAATAATAATAATAATAATAATAATAATAATAATAATAATAATGATAATAAATGTATTTTCTAATTATATATTATGAGTAAAAAGAAGACATCTGAAGCATGAAGAACCACATATGTTACGTAATTATTTAAGTACAAGGAACTGGCTACCCTATCCCATTATCTCCTGGCCTAGTTGCCTCATAAGTGGTGCCTGTTGATATCACATGTGAGGTTCAGGCCTGTCTTCGGACAGTTGACTAAACAACAAAATATTTCATTTCTAGAAAATGGTTTTTGGTATCTCTCTTTTTTTAAGTTCATACTATGTTGAATAAAATAAAATTCAATTAAATAATAATAATAATAATAATAATAATAATAATAATAAACATAAAATTAGAATTAAACTTGTTGATTGTTAAGGTACGTATTCTTATGATATGTCCTCTCAAATTCTTTTCTAAAGTCCTTCAGTACTTCATTATATTTGTTACACTGGTCTTGATTCAAATTAGGTAACAATTTTAGATTAATAAAGTGGTAACAGTTATCCACTGAAACTTGCAACTCCCACAATTTCGCTTTCCCTGTAAAAGCTTTTATTTGTTCATACATTTGCGGTAATAAGGACATTCTTTCTTCGGAGACGGAGACAAAATCGTAGCGGTTACAGATGTCTATTCAAACGTCGCGGTCAATGACGTCATCCGGAGACACACGAACTGCTCCCGCACCTTGTTCCACTCTTACATAAAAAAAAGAGAGAGAGAGGAGGAAGTGCTCCGAGGAGGCCCTATTGAGACGTCTGGTTTAAACTATCAAGAGTTTTCGATTATATCGATTATCGATAGTAAGCTACTTCGGGTTTAGCCGTGAATACTCGTTAGTTTCCGACTTCCATGCAGTTATGTTAATTTTTTAGTGGGAAAATTGATTGTCGTCCTCAAAATTTGGTTCGTTTAACAACAAAATGGACAATTAAGACGAAGTGGGAAGTGTAGAAGAGAGAGAATGAGAACAACTATTGTTTTTTAATCTACTAGAAGAATACCCAGCATTATTAAACAAGTCGCAAACTCCGCTGCAAAAGTGATAGGCTAAAGAAAATGCCATTCAGGCTATGAAAGTTGAGGTGTAACTTCATAGCGGGGAACAAATTGACAAAAAGCAAATTATGAAGAAAATAAATAACATGAAAAGTAAAGTAAAGTAAAAATAAGACATAAATCAGACGGACCCAAAATGTTAGTCATTAAATTTACATGTCATCTAAAATATTGAATAACTCTTCTCGGGTTCTCAGCCAGGTGAATTGGAGATTAGCTTTCAAGCTTTCGACGGCTAGCTCTGCCATCTTCGTCCCTGAAGAAGATGGCAGAGCTAGCCATCGAAAGCTTGGAAGCTAATCTCCAACTCACCTGGCTGAGAAACCGAGAAGAGTTATTCTATATCAAACGCCGGGAAAGCCTCAAGTCATACATAAAAAAATATTGTACGCACACTGAGTTTTTTTCATGTAAGTTAAATGTATTATAAATACCAATACATCATAGAATTATTTCACTAAAAATATATCATTTTATTTGTAAAACCTTTATAACTTCTTGTAAACATGTTCTGATGGTTCTTGTCTTCTCTTGAACGATTTTCTAGCGCGAATTTGTATAAAATCTGCCATTTTAAACTATAAATTCTAGCATAAATTAAACATGGGCTTCCAGATGGACTTTCTGCTACACAGTAAAGAATTTACTATGGGTTTTTATACATAAAGACCGTGGTACATATTACGAAAACCTTAGCAATAGCATTTACTTCAACTTTATGCATACCACTCATTATTTCACAATGTTATTTAACACTCCTTAACACTTAGACCAGGCATGTCAATTGATGCCCACAGGAGCAAGCGCGCGCTTTAGAGCCCAGGAGAGCCTGAGCGCTTTACAGCGGAAAGGAAAGAGACAGACGAAAGAGGTGGTATGTGCCGCTTGGTCGTGCTATATTCAGGGATGGCCAGCACTGATTCAATAGATAAAGGGAAGAGAACTTATTAAAACTGTATCCATGGTAATTTTTAGATTTGCCTGAGAAGTATAAGTCCATTATTTTTTTTTATTTTACGACGCTTTATCAACATCTAGGTTATTTAGCGTCTGAATGAAATGAAGGTGATAATGCCGGTGAAATGAGTCCGGGGTCCAGCACCGAAAATTACCCAGCATATAAGTCCATTATAAGAATGTAAGTTTTAATTTTAATGCTCATTTTTCACAAGTTTGATTTTGTTATTCAAAATAAACATTTTCTCAACTTTTCGTATAGAAAAGTGAAATTTTCAGGTATAGGTCTTTTTATTTAGTAGCCTTATAGAATGTTTTCGTAAATCTAATATACCGTATATACGTATTACTGAAGATAGTGTATTGAAAATGTTTAAAATATTCGCATGGAAATTGTTTATAAGGAAATGAATTAACAAAGCAACTACTGTTACATCATAAGCAAAAGATACGTGCCCATGTGTTGTAAAAATGTCAGCTCTATAGCTTCAGCAGATTTCGAGAAAATAATTTAATATTCTGACGATAGGAAGTTGCTCACAAATATCACCTTAAAAGCATAATGCGATAAGAGTTTTGTTATGTAATATTAGTTACACTTAAAACAGATACAGTACCTAGGTAACTTTGCTTTGTACTGTAATATTGTTTTGATTAGTTTATTGATTACTTTTATAAGGCTAAAGATACCATCAATATAAATTCCAACTTATCATGTCATACTCAATCTCTTTCTTAGGAATATCACTTTCTTTGTGAATGATGTGTTTCATCCACTTAATACAGTATAATATTATACTACTATGGAATTTAAGTGAATATTCCTTCTTAACTCTCTATTATGTTATTAAGATTTAAAACACAACTGCAATATTAAGAAATCAGTGTTAGTACTTTTGTTTTACAGACAATATAGATAATATTAAACAGAAAGAAGCTATATAAAAAATAACGACATAAAATTTCACGTTCCGTTTGAAGTTTGTGCACCACTGTTTTCTTAATCCAACAGGTTGCTTATTCATATACACAACCCTTCCTCTTTCCATACTTAGCGCTTGCTGCCCGCGCACGACGTCAAGGTCAGAAAAATGCGCTTGCTTTGACATCACTGACTTAGACTAACGTTATTATGCTATAATTTAACAACTATATCGATTATGTTACCTAGCTAAAATGTGTTGCAATATATTGATTACTTATTGACTGGCAAAATTTCTTAAATTTTTTGGTACAAGTTCTTCCTCTAATAATGGTCATGAGTCCCAGTTCTTAAGTATCTCTTCTTTTAAGTTATTTCAAATTATTTGTGATATGATACAGTATGGTATAGATAGATGTTAAAGTGATAAAATATCTGATGAAACAGACCTGAAAGGCAACCTGCAGCTTCTGAGGAGTGTTGGATTCAAAATGTTGGCTCAGTATCAAGTAGAGAGGCAGAACTGCTGCGTACAAAGCCACCCAACAAAGAGCCAAGACCACACTCCACCAATCTTGGCGTGGTTCTGTTGAATAAGGCGCTAATCCAAAAGCCTTGCACACATAGTACAGCGGCTTGAACGTTTCTAACAAAGTGCTCATTTTTATGGACACAACCGTTGAAACTCATGAAATGGAAGTGTTACTGCACGCAAACAAACGAAGACGATGCATGCGATGGCCTTGTTGCGTGCAGAAAGAGTATGTAAACAATGCTTAAATGATGGCTTCAACAAAATTACATCAGATAATGTGGCCTTTTAATTTGACGCTTTGGAAGATCAATTAATCCCCCGCTGGTCGAAATGATAGAGCTTTGACTTCCAACGCTGAAGAATAGAGTTCAAATACCAAAAATGCTATATGTGGCCGACGGATTTGACCTGGAATTATGTATTTATCATACCCGACAGCAATATCGCCAGAAAAGCTTACAATAACTGGCAGAGGGACAGAGAAGTCTGACACACCCAAAATTAAGATAGTGGCAACAATCCTTTGAAGACGGAACAGACAGAAGTGCATAATCCCTATATGATGATGATGATGATGATGATATTTTCTTATCAAGGACGGCATTCCTTTACGTGCTATCAATCCATAACACAGACTTTCAACTTTCCAAGCTGTTTTCAAACTTTTCCAGCTGCTTTCAAACGTTTCCAACTGTTTCTAAATTTTCCAAATGTGTTCTAACTTTTTCAACTGTTTGCAACTTTTCCAACTCTTTGAAACTTTTTCCAAATTTCCAACCTTCTTTCAAACTTTTGGAACTATTTTCAAACTTTTCCAAGTTTTATCTAACTTTTCCAACTGTTTCAAACTTTTTCCAACTGTTTTCAAAGTTTTCCAACTGATATCACACTTTTGAAATTGTTTCAAACTTTTCCGACTTTTTTCGAACTTTTTCAACTCTTTTCAAACTGTTTTGAAACTTTCCAAACCGTTTTCAAACTTTTCAAACTGTTTTCAAACTTATTTAACTTTTCGAAACGTTTTCCAAATTTTCAACCTGTTTTCAAACTTTTCAAACTGCTTTCTAACTTTTCCAACTGTTTTCAAACAGTTTCCAACTGTTTGAAACTTTTTTCAACTTTCCAAGCTGTTTTCAAACTTTCCCAACTGTTTTCAAACGTTTCCAAATGTTTTCAAATTTTTCAAATGTGTTCTATCTTTCACAACTGTTTTCAACTTTTCCAACTCTTTAAAACTTTTTCCAAATTTCCAACCTGCTTTCAAACTTTTGAAACTGTTTTCAAACTTTTCAAACTGTTATCTAACTTTTCCAACTGTTTCAAACTTTTTCCAACTGTTTTCAAAGTTTTCCAACTGATAGGACACTTTTGAAATTGTTTCAAACTTTTCCGACTGTTTTCGAACTTTTTCAACTCTTTTCAAACTGTTTTGAAACTTTCCAAACTGTTTTCAAACTTTTCAAGCTTTTTTCAAACTTTTCAAACTGTTTTCAAACTTATCTAACTTTTCGAAACGTTTTCCAAATTTTCAACCTGTTTTCAAACTTTTCAAACTGTTTTCTAACTTTTCCAACTGTTTCCAACTTTTCCAACTGTTTCCAACTTTTCCAACCGTTTGAAACTTTTTTCAACTTTCCAAGCTGTTTTCAAACTTTTCAAGCTGTTTCCAAACTTTCCCAACTGTTTTCAAACGTTTCCAAATGTTTTCAAAATTTTCAAATGTGTTCTAACTTTTACAGCTGTTTCCAACTTTTCCAACTCTTTGAAACTTTTTCCAAATTTCCAACCTGCTTTCAAATTTTTGAAACTGTTTTCAAACTTTTCCAACTGTTTTCAAACTTTCCGAACTATTTTCAAACTTTTCCAACTTTTCCAATTGTTTTCCAACTGTTTTCAAACTTTTAAATGTATAGACTACTAAAATATTTATAAGCACTTTCTTTCTTGTAGAAGTCGGTGTCATGCTATTTCCTCTATTGGACATCTTAATAAAAATGTAAACACGAAATAAATTAATTGAAATGTGAAATATATTTCTGTTCATGTTGCATACCAAGTAGGCTATTTCTTATTTAATTACACTTACCTGAATATAGTCCCGCGCCATGGCATCGTGGTGTAAGGCATCCTGCTTAGGACTTGCCTTGAGGAATGCGCGCTGGTTCGAATCCTCATGGAGAAAGTAATTTTCTGATGAAATTTCGGCCACTGTATGGGACCGGTGCCCACCCAGCATCGTGATGCACTTGGAGAGCTATGATAAGTAGCGAAAATCCGGTTTCGCAAACCAGCTATAACGGCTGGAGGATTATCGTGCTAACCACAATATACCACAATTCTAGTTGGATAACCGTCCACCTCTGTTTCGGCATGTGAATGTGATGCCAGCAGCCGGCTGATCGGTCTTGGCCCTTCATGGGCTGTAGCCTCACGGATTTACTTTTACTTACCTGAATATATCTGAATATTTAGTTGAATTTTAATGACACCGCAGCAGAACTGAATTGTATTTTGTTATTGATATTAATACTAATACCAGTATTACTAATTAATTATTTATTAATTCACAAGCTTAGATACTTGAATTTTCATCAGTTTGCTTTACTGTAAACCGAAACCATTGCTGCCAATATAACAGAAAATAACTGCTAGTTGTAGTATTTGTCAGTACTCGAAATTCGAAACGAAGTTGATAAAGGAAAGAATTCAACCTGGGAGCAAGAAAATTACTATAATCTTCTAGCATACAGTATGTAGTAATAGGGAAAAATGGTTAGGTTTCACCCTTAGGGTATTAAGTAAACTATTCCGGACTACACGTCAGAGCGAGTCCGAGAAACGGTGATGATGTTGAAAGAAGGAAAGTGTAATTATGAATCTCAGGTCGAACGCCGAAAGTTACCCAGCAATTCTGCTTCGATTGGTTCAGGAAAAACCCCGAAAAAACTTCAACTATACTGTTTTCGCTGTAAGAAAAATCCTAATGTAAACATAAGCACTTTGTTGTCATACCCGTGATTGGCTCCCAGTCGAAACACTCACATGGCGCAGAAAAATATAGTTCGTATTTGGAAACCACAATCTTGTATTATTTGAAAATAAAAAATTGAATTCTAGTTGTTAAATACGATGAAACATTTAACTTCACTCATATGTAAAACGCTATGTAAAAGAAAAGCTACTTTTATATTTTGTTATTTACTATGAACGCGGATGAATACCAACAGTAATACCGAGGTAGTCTGTTCTTGTAACAAGCTGGCGTCAATTGAGCTCGTAGTTGTTCACGTAAGCACGTGGTACTGAAGTATGGCTTCTGTATCCTCAACTGTCCATTGTGAAGACATAAGATTTAAAAATAATTTAATTGCAGTAATTATAAAGTAAATGTTTCCTAAGCAAACGAATGCATAGTAGTGAGGTTAGGCCTACTTGACGAGTAACGGGAAATGTTTAACATGAAACAGAATGTACAACAGTAGGCGGGAACGTACTGAGAATCTATGGCGCCAAACAGTGGCCAATGAAGCCTCATTTCAGCCACGTGCTATTGTTTACATTAGGATTTTTCTTACAGCGAAAAGATTATAGGTAACTTGTTCCAACCGGAATTTGAACCTGGGCCCGCTCGTTCCAGGTCAGACATGCTATCAGTTATTCCAAAGCGTTTCTATTACTCCATAGTATACAACTTTATAGTACTTTATTATATTACTTATTTGCTTATTTTTTTGCATCATCTAGTTTTTTTTACTATAAAAATGTGGGTACATGAACACACCAGATGTTTGATATGACTTGTAATGCCATTGTCACGCAAAGCGGCATTCAACTGTTTATTTTATTAAGATGTCCGATGTCATTTGCTCTGTTTGCGAACGAGATAATTTCGCATCGGAAGCGTGCCGTACAGTGTTGGTAACTGAATTATTGATGGGTGCTACCTGCCGCGAAGTGGTGACTGCCCAACCGTTTCCTGCTTCTCAGTGGATGTAGAACGCGCTGTCCAGTCGGTGAGATCCATGAATTACCTGTGAACGTGCTTTTTATCTACTTAGAGATTAATTTCATTCTTTGTGAATCCTAATAGAATTCCTGCGCCTTTGAAATATGTGCGTATGTGTTCATCAAATTACAAATTTCATTAACTGAAGTACCAACTTTGAATAATTGTGAAACGAAAAGTCCGAGAGTTCGTTTCTACTAAAACAGAACAGCTTTGTGAGTTAAAGTGGTAATTAATTAGTAGAATTGTTTCGTGGAATTGAATATAACCTTTTTGTGAAGGTTAGATACCGTTATAAATTTCCAAAATATGTAACATTGCCTTTTTTAACTGTTTCAAATGAGTTTCTACTTTTATTACTAATTAAATAAGAAAGAAGGAATATTTTTTTTATAAATGATACAATATTTTTCAATTATATTTGAAAGAAAAATGTAAAAAAATCCATAACTTTACCTTAAGTTTTATATTTTCGTAGTGTAGAGAGTTCAGTTTTGAGTTAATGTAATATCTATCTCTCTTCTATACGACAATTAAACTTCACACTTTGGTCTCAATTCTTAAAAAACATATATATATATATATATATACATATATATATATATATATATACAGAGTGAACCGAAAGTAATGTCATTAATTTCAGGGGGTCATTCTTTGAGATATTTCAAACAAAAAAGTTTAATACAATTTCATTTTACTCGTTTTTGCTTCCTTTTCGAGATAAAAATAGTTTTACATGAAACGTTTCATAGCGTGTTTCAGGAAGCCATTGATTGAATTCCCAATATGCTGTGTCAATTTGAGAGAACAGTATTATGATAAAAAATGATTGAAATAATTTTAGTTTTGTCCTTTAAACTTGCAGAAATTTGATCCGAACAAATGTAACTTTTCGTTATGTAAAGGAACTATAGATTTCAAAAAGGTATATGACTCGGTTAAGAGAGAAGTTTTATATAATAATCTTATTGAATTTGATATTCCCAAGAAACTAGTTCGATTAATTAAAATGTATCTCAGTGAAACGTACAGCAGAGTTCGTATAGGTCAGTTTCTGTCAGATACGTTTTCAATTCACTGTGGGCTAAAGCAAGGAGATACACTATCACCTTTACTTTGCAACTATGCTCTAGATTGTGCCATTAGGAAAGTCCAGAATAACAGAGAGGGTTTGGAATTGAACGGGTTACATCAGCTGCTTGTCTATGTGGATGACGTGAATATGTTAGGAGAAAATCCACAAACGATTAGGGAAAATATGGGAATTTTACTTGAAGGAAGTAAAGAGATAGGTTTGGAAGTAAATCCCGAAAAGACAAGGTATATGATTATGTCTCGTGACCAGGATATTGTACGAAAAGGAAATATAAAAATTGGAAATTTATCTTTTGAAGAGGTGGAAAAATTCAAATACCTGGGAGCAACAGTAACAAATATAAATGGATATTAAACACAGAATAAATATGGGAAATGTATGTTGTTATTCGGTTAAGAAGCTTTTATCATCCAGTCTACTGTAAAAAATCTGAAAGTTAGAATTTATAAAACAGTTATACTACCTATTGTTCTTTATGGTTGTGAAACTTGGACTCTCATTTTGAGAGAGAAACATAGGTTAAGGGTATTTGAGAATAAGGTGCTTAGAAAAATATTTGGGGCTAAGAGGGATGAAGTTACAGGAGAATGGAGAAAGTTACACAACACAGAACTGCACGCATTTTATTCTTCATCTGACATAATTAGGAACATTAAATGCAGACGTTTGAGATGGACAGGGCATATAGCACGTATGGGCGAACCAGAAATGCATATAGAGTGTTGGTTGGGAGGCCGGAGGGAAAAAGACCTTTGGTGAGGCCGAGACGTAGATGGGATGATAATATTAAAGTAGATTTGAGAGAGGTGGGGTATGATGATAGAGACTGGATTAATCTTGCTCAGGATAGGGACCAATGGCGGGCTTATGTGAGGGCGGGAATGAACCTTCAGGTTCCTTAAAAGCTAGTAAGTAAATAAAGGAACTATAAAATATTACATTTGTTCGGATCAAATTTCTGCACATTTGAAGGACAAAACTGAAATTCTTACAATAATTTATTATCATAATACATTGCTCTCTTAAATTGACTGAGCATGTTGGGAATTAATTCAATGGCTTTCCCAAAACACGCTATGAAATGTTTCATATAAAACAATTTTTATCTTGAAAAGAAAGCAAAAACGAGCAGAATTGTATTAAACTTTTTTGTTTGAAATATCTCAAAGAAGAACCCTCTGAAATTAATGATAGTACTTACGGTCCAACCTGTATATTGACTTTGTTTGATTGTTCATTTCTTGTGAATGTGGACTGTTATAGTATTAGAACGTAGTAAATTCAGCAAGCATAATGGAGGGAAATGGACACTAATATTATTCATCTTTATTAAATATTTTTATTCGAATTCCTCTTCTTTATTAAAGGTAATGTGTATCATTTGTTCTTTTTTCTAGCCATATTTTATTTGTCCAGAAATCCTGGCTCGGGACTTCGTGTAGTGATGAATAATTGTGTATGTTGATGGAGTGATTGGAGTAATCATGACAGTGGAAAATAGAATTAAACATGTGCTTGAAGAACCTAGAAATGTGAAGACTTTCAGATGGACCTCAACTAACATTAATCAAAATGTAGAAAGTGCTTAAAAATTCTACAAATGTATTATTGAAATCAGTTTGTGAATACAGAACTCTTTGTTATTTCATTGTGAACTCAGCAGCTAAGATTTTTCACAGTTCACAGTACTCTGTAATAGGCTGGTCATCATCTTTAAAAGTTACGTTGTGATGATTTTGAACAAACATTAGACATTCACAAGTAATGGGACAACTCGTCATGTGGTCAGTGTAGCACAAAGCTATACCTTAGAGCAACACGGGACATCTCCCAGCGTCATTATGAATCTATATTCTCAAACTGGTAATCGAACCTAGGTTCGCTGAACTTTCAGCGGAATAAGTTACAGGTTGAGTGCAGTAGATGACAATGTTTCACCATCTATTTTAAATCTCTCGATTCTTTGGCCTGTTCCGCCATTATTCTTCAAATCAATCCAAAACATTCATTAGTGGAAGAACTGTTGATCATGTCATCAAGATTCTGGACAAAAACAAAACAAGAAATGTAAACTTATTGTCTATTTGAGGCAGGGTAATTTACACTTTTCTACAGGAATCTGAACTCTATTAAGTTTGTATCAGAACACGCTAACACTCGACCCAAAACGGAGAACGACGTTTTATAAGTTACATACTCTCTCTGCTCTAAAATATGGTATAGAAATATGCCATTAATTCTGTTCCAAAAATATGGTATTCATTTGTTAAAGTTCTCAATAATATAATGTAACTTTAATACATCTTCTAGATGCTTATTTGATTGATAAATTAACATAAGAAATACGTCAAAATTAGATACATTTCATTCTGTGTGATGTCAAAATAATAAAAGAAAAAACAAACATTGTTTTGAGAAAGGCAAATTAACATATATTTCATTTTTATTTTAGTAGGTTATTTTACGACGCTTTATCAACAGCTTAGGTTATTTAGCGTCTGAATGAGATGAAGGTGATAATGCCGGTGAAGTGAGTCACGGGTCCAGCACCGAAAGTTACCCAGCATTTGCTCACATTGGATTGAGGGGAAAACCCCGGAAAAAATCTCAACCAGGTAACTTGTCCCGACCGGGAATCAGACCCGGGCCACCTGGTTTCGCGGCCAGACGCGCTAACCGTTACTCCACAGGTGTGGACATTAACATAAAACTGCAATAAATTATAACCTGTTTTTGCAAGACTGTTGAGCCTTAGATGTTCTATTCAAAATTTAGTGGGTTGGTGCTAC